>NC_069510.1:89571926-89724426 GCF_027579735.1 Bombina bombina
AGCAGATTTGCCACGCAACTTGTAATCCGGGCCTATATATATTTATACAATTCCAAAGTAGGGCAGAGCACACATAGTGACAGTCTCTTCTGGGCCCGGGGTGCACTTCAATTAAATAAACAAACATCCAGGGAGGGGTGGGACCCTACACTGCGGAAACTTAGTTTTCGGTGCAGGGATGGGACGGGACCCATCACTATGGAACATTAGCTGATGGGAGAGGGAGGGATGAAAATTATTATAGGTGGAAGGGAGACCCTACGCTACAGAAATATAGTGATCGCATACAGGGGGTTGTTGGGGACACCTACACTACAAAAAAATACTATAAACTGGGTACTGGTACTTGAAATGGCTGCTATTAGTGGGATGATGGCAGGTAAGAGAGCTGTTTGAGAGGAATGTAGGAGGGTTGAGGATCGATCCCTACACTGCAGGAAAAAAAAAATTAAAACTGCATTAGGCTGTCTACTAGTACCTAAGATGGTGAGTAGTGTAGGTGAGGGGGAGGACAGCTGTTTGGGAGGGATCAGATAGGAATCAGGGAGGTGGGAAGTGTCAGGTGGGAGGGTAATCCCTACATTACAATGCTATTACCCTTGCCAGCTAGCTAACCCCTTCACTGCCAGGAATTTCAGAAGTGTGATGCGCATCTGCAATTAGCGGCCTTCTTAGTACCAAAAAACAATGACAAAGCCATGCATGTCTGCTATTACCGAACAAAGGGGATCCCAGAGAAGCATTTGTGTTGTGACTGCACATGAGGTATATAAATAATTTCAGTGAGAAACCCAAAGTTTGTGATCGCATTTAGCTGCAAAATGGTGGCATGAAACATATCAAAATGGGCCTAGATCAATACCTTGGGTTGTCTACTTAAACAATATACATAAATTTGATAGGTAAATAAAAAAAACAAGGCTCTATTTCTGTTTAAATGAGAAATAGCAAAAATGCTGAAAAGTCTCCGGTATTTTGGGTAAGTTTTTCTTTGAAATTCCCGATAGCAAAGGGGTTATTTTAAGTTTTACTTTTTATATAACATTTCTTTAATGATCATTTACATCTGTATTTCCAATTCATATAAAATTAACTGCATCATTTATCTCTGTGATGATCTAACTCAGTGTTTTCCAAACGCGGTCATCACGTACCCCCAACAGGCCTGGTGTTCATTTTAGCTGAACTAGTGCACAGGTGAAATAATCAGCTGATAGGTGAGAGCAGGGTAGTAACCATGGTTACTGATCAGCTGGTTACTTCACCTGTGCACTAGTTCAGCTATAATGAAAACGCAATTGCTCTAGGAGACAAGATTTTGTGAGGGAATCAGAGACCATTAGCAATAGGTTTTTAGCTAAGGGATACCCTGAATATATGGTGAAGGGGGCGTATGAAAAAGTGGAAAAGATGGATAGGAATGCCTTACTTGAAAGTAGACAAAAAACGGTATGTGAGAAGACTGGTCAAAAACGTGAGATACAGTTAGTTACGAAATACAATAGGGCATCTAGGAAGATTGAGGGAGCAGTAAAGAAATTTTGGCCCATCCTCATGCAAGACCCTGTCCTTAGGGATGAATTGGTTGATAGGGGTCAGGTAGTCTTTAAAAGAAATATGAATTTAAAAAATCGTATTATTCCGAGTGTTTTAAAATCAGGAATGGAGAAGAATTGGTTAAACAAAATGTCTTGTGGTTTTTATAAATGTGGAAGGAGAGGTTGCACTTGTTGTGGGCACATAGATAAGAATAACAAAAATTTTGGGGAGACAGGAAGTGAGTTTTTGTTCAAAATTAAAGATTTAATGAACTGCAAAACAAAGTATGTTGTATACTTGTTGAAATGCCCATGTAGTAGGCTCTATGTGGGCCGCACCAAACGCCATGTGAAGATAAGATTCAGTGAACATTTGAGAAATATAGAAAACGGTCTAACAACACATGGGCTATCAGCACATTTTGCTGAAGTGCATAATAAAGATAAGACAGGGCTCAGCATTAGGGCAATAGAATGTGTAAAAAATGAGATAAGGGGAGGTAATAGGTTAACAAAGCTTAGACAGCGTGAGACCTACTGGATCCATAGATTGGGCACTATGGAACCAGTGAGTCTTAATAGGGATATTGATCTTGCAGCTTTTATAGAAGAGTAGTGGAAATGAGAGGGATGTATTTTTTATTTTATTTTATGATGAAGATATGTTCTAAATAAGAAACTCAGTTGATTATATGTGGTATAATATAGGACAATAAGGTGGACAGGAGAGGTGCCTTTTATTTTATTTTACTTGAAGAGAGTGGCACCATTATTTTTTTTTAAAAATTAAGAAATCTTTTAAAAAAAGTTTTTAACTAAAAATTCCCTAGGTGTGTATGGTGGGGGTTTTTAGGGTGTTATTTGGAACATTTTTTGTATAATTGTGGTTTTTGAATGATTTGCTATGTTAAATGAATTTAAATATATTAATGAACTTAAATTAATATTTAAGGAAATGTTATTAATTGTTTTAAAGAGGAATTGAAGTCTATATGAATTGGAATATTTTAAGTTATTTTATGTGTGTATATATATATAACGTAAGTATACATTAATGCATTTTTTATTAGAATATGTATAAAAAATGAAATGAAGTGTTGAAAATGTGCCTTTTTTTTTTTTTTTTTTTTTTTTTAAATCAAAGTTTTTTATTGAGGTTATTCGCAATACATCATTCATTACACGACAACATATATATTAATTCTGCAGACATATGACACCATGGATGATCTCTGCACACACAATGTATAAAGAATATCATGCCATTTCTAGAGATAGTTAAGTCTGCATAAAAAATAAAAACAAAAGAGAGAATATATACATAATAATGAAACCTCTTTTTCTTTAGCTATGTTCCTCATCTGCTTGAAGTAATGCTCTTGAACCTGTCAAGGCTAATGATAAAGGAAAGAGGAATGATAGTAATAACCATAGCTGTGAATAAAAATATGTTGGGCATTCTTGTAGCATATACATCCTATAGTATGGTAAACTAAATATAACATACAGATGTAAGAAAAACTTATAACAATATATCAGCAATTGCGGATAAATACCGCTGATTTGTTCACTTGCAATAAGGGTGAACCCTGATGGGGGGGGGGCGGAGCCATATGGGATACCTGGATAGTGGCGTGTTACAGGCAAGACCATTAATATACTAGTTTCTGGTCATAGGTTTTCAGGTTATATGTAAGAAAAAAAAAAAAAATGGCGTAGCTGGCTGACTAGTTAACAGTTCTATAATAAGTCCATTAGTTTCATGGAAATGGTATAGCACTTGGTAGTCAGTTCTGTGGCCTCTACTGGGCTAAAGAGTAGCTTAGGATGCAGATGTGCAATATATAGTAGTTAAGACTGTCTAGTCTTTCTCGGCCGCAGAAAGCCAGACAGTTACTCCACATGCTAGCTTAGTTGCACAATTGGCTACGCTGAAATAATACTCCTGAACCTAAGCTGTTTTTGTATATGGTTAAAGAAGGAATGAGCATTAGCAGTACCATAATTATACATGGGGATCACAGTATAATATACCTATTTAGGACAGGAATGATACAGGGCACGTTAGCCTATTGCAGGCAGGAAAACACCCAGGTACATAGGAGAGTAAGCGTATTAAAGTATATGGCTAGTCTATATATTTTAGCAAAATTTGCTAGCGCTATATGCTAGGGTTAGCTAGTGACATGGAAAAAGCTGTATTGGGGATTCATTGATAAGAGGAGAGACTCATATAGGTGAGAAGTGAGAGTGCATAGTAACTATTAAGCATATAGGTTTGTGTATATATACAGAGCATATATTTTGTCCTTGGAACAAACATGTGGGACATATTAAACAAGCATATGTCTTGAGAAATGCACAAAAACTGTAACGGATTATATCACAAATATACCTTTGCTCCAGCCAACCTATAAGCCAGTGTGAAATTCAAGAATATTAGACCCTGTTCAGTAAGGGAGGGTCACTTTTAGCAGTATAACGATAGAAAATATGAGCAAATGTACTTAACCACTCATACGTTAAAAATGGTTCAGACGTTGGTGTTAGTAGCATACATGAGTCAGACTCCAAGGGACAATATATCTGAAAGCCTCACGCATTAGCAAATACTGTATCGTCATTACAGGAGACCCCACTTAACTCTCTAAAAATATCATGGCTTACTGGCACATAACTAAGTGTGGTGTTGAAGACACAGCCTAGACAATTAAGCCAAATATTTTGCTATGAGAAATCTCGTATGGCCAAGTACCACAGGATATGCCCCCATTAAGAATTAAGCTGTGTAGCAAAACAATAATCACATATTTATAGCAAGTAACAGCGATAGTGTATTTTACATATAACAGGGGGGAAAAACATTAGAGCAAGAGCATCGTAGACAAAGCAAAGCAAACTTGAGTTTAAGTCTATATATCACATAATCTTCAAGGTAGATTTCAGTCAGTGAGAAAATGTTGTAGAAAGTCTCATTGTTAAGAAAGCAACTAGCTAATAGGATAAATACCCAAGTACTCAGCCAATTTATAAAACTTTACCCTATGCCAGAGCGGATAAGCATATTTCCATCAGAGGTAAGTAGGCTGATGAGAGGAGCCGCAAACTGACCAGACAGCTGCACAAGCAGGTTGAAGCTGAGCGCAGGAGGGGTACATCGTGAGCCAGACTTCTGCAAAGATAACTTTGAGTGTTTGGGGCGAGGCTTAAACTTTACCCCAGTTCTATCGTGAGTAGCCTTGATTTGCCCTGATCTCTGGAGTCCAGAGTGTTTCAAGAGCGGTGTGTTCCTCTCAACACCTGGTTCAGGCGTTTCATCCGGTTTGGCCCCAACATCTACAGGGAGACCCCCAGACAAATCAGCCGACTCGGAACCAGAGGAGGTATATACTGTAGGCTGAAGATTGTGTGCTCTGGTCCCTCCTAGCAGCTGTGTCTGCGGGACCATCTGATCTATTGCGGTCAGTAACCTCAGCCCTGTGGGGACCGGGGATGGCTGCCGGGCGCTATTCTGCAGAGTAATTTCCCGCTGTTCTGTTTTCCACTGACAGAGGTCTTCCATGTCCGTGACATATCTATCATTAAGATCCGCGGGTAAGGCTGCGTTAGGTTGATGTAGTTCTGGCTCCGGGCAGTCTGCCACTTCTCCCATAGCTTTAGTCAGTGTGGTATTCTGTGACGAGGCCACTGCAGCCTTCAATTCAGTCACAAGAGCTTGCTGGCGAATGTCCATAGAGTGCATTAAAGCACGCAGCGCCCAAATAACTTGTTGCTCCATTAAAATGCTGAAGGGGCAGATGTAGGAGGTATTTCTCCGTCAGCTAAGGCGGTGTGTGGGTTGTTTCAAATGTAATGAGGAAAACTTTGCGATGGTCTCAATAAACTAGTAGGCCGCAGTGCCAATATTGTGTCAATAAAATGTTAGCTTAGTCCCCAATGCTGTGATCCACAACGTAAGATGTATTAGGAGCCGGGTGTAGAAATGTATAGATTCCCAGAGTGCTATAAAATAGTGTTTTAATAATTGAGTTTCTGGAGCTCTGGGATGGCACGTCTTGTTGCTCCGGCAGTTGGCTCCGCCCCCCGCCTTTTTTTTAATAATGTGTTGTGATGGCACAGGGAAGTAGCCCTTGCTTATTGAAGGAACAATTGAGAAGGACTGTAAATAAACATGTTACGTTTTCGTTTGAGTTGAACTGACAGGCTAAGTGACTGATCGATTTTGAACAATCTGAACATTACCTGTATGATTACGTCACTCAGTTTTTACACATAAATAAGGAGCTCTAAGGAGGAGTGGGCATTGCCTCTGACGAAGCGGGAGGAGTCCCGCAAAATGCGTAAGGCCACGCCCACACGTACACGTATTGTGACGCTATACCCCTTTCCGGGTTGGAGGAACCGTTGCCGGCAACACGGGTTTGCCTTTCTGGATGAGGGACTTGCTTTGGGGGATTTTCACTCGCTCCTTGTAGCTGTTTTTGGATCTTTACCGCTACAGGCAGGAAAGCCTGGAGGTGTGAGGAGTGCTCCGTTGCAGGTTTAAGAGTCACCTATACCAACGCTATACACATACCTCAAACTGTTTGAGGTCATACTTGGGAGTTTGTTTTGTGCTTGTAATAAATTTTGTCATTTTATTTAGACATACTGCACTATGATATTTTTTCTGCTTTTTCCTTTGCACTCCGTGTTTGTTCTTCTTTAGTTCTGAAACTATATCTCTTCATCGATATCACACCAGTGATTAAAAGGGAGCTGTATAAAAGGGAGAAACTGTTTCACTGCACTTTGGACATTGAGATACGCTAAGTATTAAGAGACCTTATCTGCAAAAAAAGTAGGAATATTTGATTAATTGATTTTTAAATGTACTTTTAATTTTTTAATGTATTACTATTGTCATATTTATTAACTGTTTTGCATGACACTTGTATGAAAAATTGTTCTTTCTAACATATTTTTGGCGCTTTTTTAGGTGTTTGGGGATTTATAATGAAAACCAGGCCTGTTTGGGGTACGTGAGAACCGCGTTATGGAAACACTGCACTAACTCATCTTTTTTCCTTTTGATTATACACACCGAATTGTGTAACATGTGAGCCATCCTTAAAAGAAAGGTTTACACAACTTTGTGACAAGGGGTCTAATGCCATCAATCTGTAGAGGAGGCTTAGGCTAATAGGGGTTCGAAGAACACAAGCAAATACCTGTATTTTAGGGTCAAATGTTACTCCATATAATTTAAATTTCAGGGTCACAGTCGCATCAAGTGTTCATAGTGACTCTGTTAGAGCCTCACTCAGTCTACTTGAAAAAAATGTTTTTATTTAAAAATATAGATAATCCCTTTATTACCCATTCCCCAGTTTTGCAGAACCAACAGAGTTATATTAACTCCCTTAGTTTCCACCTGAGGGGTTGCCGGTATATCTACAAGTATCCTCTGCAGTATATTTACTTGCACTGGATGGACTCTCCTGAATCAGCATCCTGTGAGGGAGAAAGGCCTCAGCAAGCTGATAAGATACAGTAGAGGGGTGCTGCAGTCTAGGTAAGTGACTCAGATACTAAAATCAGCCCAGGAACTATCCCTAGTACTCTCCTTATATAGGTACTTCATAGTCGGGGGTTCACAGCCTTCACACATAGTGCTTTACCTATGTGTTTAACACAAAAATGTAGAGTTAAAATCCCTCTAATTCCATTGCCCTATTACCCCTTAGCTTAGCAGCTCTCAGTATGTTTTTGACCTAGGTTCATCCTTTTTCCTCTTATACCAAAAAAGTCTCACTGTCTCTTTAAATAAAATGCTAACTGCCTTATGCACATGCACTACTATTCCTATGGAGGATAGTTCTTTGTTTAGGGATCCAATGGACTGTAAATTTGAGTCCTTGCTTAGGAAATTATTCTCCCAATAAGCTCTTCAGCTCAGACCTGCAGTAGCAATCACCTGTGTTGCCGCTGTGGCGTCCTTCTGCTGTGATTCTCTTTCTCAGATGGTTTCTGATAAATCTTCTTTTTATTTTTTTTATTTTTTTTTAGGGATCTTTATATTATTCATTTATTTTGCTATCACCTATAAAAAAAAATTTTTTTCATTAAACAATTTTATATGGTTTTTAACAGGTGTACATGAGTACCAATAACAGTTCAACGTGAGTCGTATACATACGTCAAGTACAGATTAACAGGAACAAAAGCTGTGGTATCCCTCAGCCGGGGAAGTACAATACAAGTATAGTATCCAAAGGGCACAAAGCATCAACAGTTTGATCATCAGATCTCACATCAATACAATTAGTGCTAAATATTTTGTGTGCATTTCGTCTGTAATTAGAGTGTAACTATTATCTCTGCTCCCAAATGTACAATATATCTGCAATAAAGTCTTGCTTACCCATAAAGGTGTAGTACACTTTTTCTAAAGCCAGTACATGATCCATCTCTCTCACGCACATTAAGAAGTCAGGGGTTTGATGTTTCTTCCAGAACCTTGGTATTAAACGTTTAGCGCAATTAAGCATGCATTGTAACAATTTCTTTCGATATATATACACGAGATTTTAGGTGTGTCATTTAATAAGACTATAGCAGGGGTTAGTGTGATCGATGTTCCTAAAGCAGTGTTAATGCATTCATTTATATCCTGCCAATAATTTTGTAATAGGGGGCAGAACCACTAGATATGGGATAAAGTGCCTCGCCCTCCACAATGTCTCCAGCATAGGGGAGAAGAGCTAGGAAATATGCTATGCAGACGATGTGGAGTCAAGTACCACCGAGATAAAAGTTTATAGTTCATCTCAACAATTGCCAATGATAATGATGATGTTTTAATTTCTGTAAAGATATAGCTCCATTGGGCGTCTGATATATTAATATCTAACTCTTTTTCCCATTTAGGGATATAGGAGGCTTTTTTAGAAGGGAAGGAGCCTCTCAGAAGCTTGTAAATGATGGAAATGTGGGCTCTATTCATAGAAGGTGTAGCACATAAATTCTCAAAGGGGGTGAGGGTTCTAGTGAGGGCTGCTTTATGGGGATTGGTAGTTACAGCATGCCTAGCTTGCAAATAGGGGAACCAAAGATGAAATGGGGGACCCAGAAGTTGAGAGAGCTCTGCTTGGGGCAAATCAGTCCTTTATTAATAATCAAGTGTACTGGGATGTTTGTGGAAGATCCCTCCATTGTTGGTGTGGGTATACTACCTGACTGCAATAGTAAGGGGTTATTCAGAAGGGGAGTGAGGGGAGATGGTATGCTCAAAATCTGTTTGTCCTTAGTCAGGATTTTATCCCAAGTCCTAAGTGTAGCCGTCACATAGTAGTTAGTGTATACAGTGGGAGGTCTGTACTTGGGTGGAATCCAGCACATATCGCCTAGGTTAAAATCTCCAGTTAGGTGGTTTTCAATTTGTACCCAAGGTTTGTTTGGTTTTGCATGTTTCCATGCTGTGATGCGCGCAGCATGTGCTGCGTGATAGTATGCAATCAGGTCTGGGGCACCAAGGCCACCATCCTCTTTGCTAAGGTATAAAGTATGCTTAGAGACCCTAGTTCTTTTCTGCGCCCAGATAAAGGATTCAAAGAGTTTTTGTTGCTTAGTTAAAAACATAGTGGGAAGGTCTAACAGGAGAACTTGAAACAAGTATAGATATTTAGGTAGGAGCGACATTTTTATTGCGTTAATACGCCCCAACCAAGAGAGATGTCCCTGTTTCTGCCATGATTCAAGGGTAGCCCTGGTATATTCCTTAGAGGGATATAGTTGTGGTCAAATAGTTCTGTATGATTAGAGGAAATATCTATCCCTAAGTAGCGTATTTTATTGGTTATCTGGAAAGTGGTATGAGATTTTATATAGCTGAGGTCATCCTCGGTCAAGTTCAATGGCATTAATGTGGACTTGTCCATGTTAATAGAAAAATTTGAGACTTTTTTGTAGGCCTCGAGCTCAGCGAGGAGGGCCGGTAGGGATATATCTGGAGACCGGATAGAGAATATAATATCGTCCGCATAAAGCAGGCATTTTTGTTGAACTGATGCAAAAGTGATGCCCTGTATGTTATTATTGTTTCTAACTCTTGTTGCAAAGACCTCCACCGCCAGAGCAAAAAGCAGTGGCGACAACGGACATCCCTGACGGGTGCCGTTTCTTATCGGAATTTTTTGAGACAAAGTAAAATTGGCATTGACACTAGCGGATGGATTATTATATAGGGCTTGTATGCGGGTGATTAGAGTGTTGGAGAACCCGAACCTCGACAGGGCGGACCACAAAAAGTCCCAGTCCACCCTGTCAAAGGCCTTCTCAGCGTCTGTGGATAGTAGGATCAGGGGGGTCTTATGGGTATTAACGATATATATGGTTTGGAGGACTCTAATGGTGTTGTCCTTAGCTTCTCTCTCGGGGATAAAGCCAACTTGATCAGTGTGAATGAGGGAGGGGAAGACTTTATTGATTCTAGACGCTAACAATTTCGCGTATAACTTAATGTCAATGTTTATCAAAGAGATTGGGAGGTAGCTAGACACTTGTTCTGCATTTTTACCCGGTTTCTGTATGACCGAGATTGTCGCTTCTAGTAGGGATTTTGTAAAGTGGCCAACGTTACCTATGGAATTGTATAACAGAAGCAGATGAGGGCCTAATAGAGTTTTAAATAGGTGATAAAACTTTGGAGTAAAGCCATCCGGGCCCGGGGCTTTGCCCTGTGGAAGATTTTTGATGGCTATGAGTTCTGATAAATCTTCTGAGGATATTCACAAATGCATTAAAGTCCTTAAGATGACTAATGATTTCTTTTGTGAGTCTTTGACATCATCAAAATTGATGTCAAGAATAAGTCCATTGTTGTTTTATTAAGGAGAGCTTAAAGGATTAAATCTTGGTCAGCTGATATGGGCCCCTATTTATCAAGGTCTGGCGGACCTGATCCGACAGTGCGGATCAGGTCCGCCAGACCTCGCTGAATAAAGCTCACAAGAGCTGCTGGTGCATTGCCGCCCCCTGCAGACTCGCGGTCAATGGGCCGCCAGAAGGGGGGTGTCAATCAACCCGATCGTACTCGATCGGGTTGATTTCCGGTGATGTCTGTCCGCCTGCTCAGAGCAGGTGGACAGGTTTTGGAGCAGCGGTCTTTGTGAACGCTGCTTCATAACTGCTGTTTCTGGCGAGCCTGCAGGCTCGCCAGAAACACGGGACATCAAGCTCCATTTGGAGCTTGATAAATATGGCCCATTGTCTCTAAGAATAGGCTATTATCAGTCTCTTTTGAAGGGAAGATGCTTTTTGGATCAGATTTGGATTCTATTATCAAAACTTTCACTGGGGGAAAAGGGGCTTTTCTACCTCAGGACAAAAAGTCTAAGGGGAAGTAGAAACAAACAAATCATTTTCGTTCCTTTCTCCCCCCTAGAGATCAAAAGTCCCCATCCAAACAGAAGTCTGAATCCTCCAAACCTTTCTGGAAGCCTGTATCTTCTTGGTCTAAGAAAAAACAGACCAAAAAGCCAAAATTCAAATCAGAAATCTGCATGAAGGGATAGCCCCCTGTCCAGAAGATCTTCTGGTAGGGGGGCAGATTGATTGGCTTCAGAAAGCCTGGTCTCAATCAGTTCAGCAACCCTGGGTTCTCAATATTATATCCCAGGGTTATCGCATAGGCTTTCGCAACAGACCTCCTTTGGGAACAGTTTCCTATGTCTCATGTTCTAATCTCTCAACACGGACAGGGTTTCTATTCCAACCTCTACATTGTCCCAAAGAAGAAAGGCACCTACCTTCCTATCCTGGACCTAAAGACTCTGAACAAATTTGTTTGTGTACCTTCTTTCAAAATGAAAACGATCAGTATAATTTTGCCTCTAGTTCAGGAAGGTCAATTTATGACAACCATAGACTTAAGGATACATATATGTACATGTCAATTCAGAAGGATCATTTCCAGGATCTAACATTTGCTTTTCTCAACAAACAGCCACAGCCCCTTCTCAACTTCTAGAAGGTATCCAGGGCTCTCTTAGCAGTGATATTTTGGTCCAATCTCCGTCTCTTTTTCAGGCTACAGCTCCTACCCACAGAATGGTATCTTTCCTTCAGGAATATGGATGGGAAATCAATGTCCCCAGATGTTCTTTATCACCAACCACAAGTCTGTTTTTTTCTGGGAGTGATAATTGACTCTGTTCAAATGTGCTTATTTCTCACAGATCCTCACAGAACCAAGCTTCAGTCTGCCTGTTGTTCCCTACAAATGGCTCATTCTCCATCTGTAGCACAATGTATGGAAGTTGTGGGTCTTAAGGTAGCAGTGTCAGACACAGAACCTTTTGCTCACTTTCATCATTGTCCTCTCCAATTGTCCAAGCTTTAACATTTGTCAATGGATTGGTCAAAGCTCAGTTCTTCAGTCATACAATCTCTCTCATGGTGAGCTTGCTTGTGAGATCAGTGCAACGTGTAGTTCTCAAGTGTGTTAGTTCATAAGTGTAGGGAGTTTTAACAAGGATATATATTAAGGAATATATTATATATGGATAACAAAATATACAGAACATCGACCGGTATATAATTGGAACCTATTTGGAACATATTTGGAACAAATATAGATTTGCTTACAACGCTCTCTCTCTCCTCTCTCCCCAAGTATGTGTAAAAGGACAGAATCCATTTTAACCCTGCATAACACAATATAGCTGCCTTTTGCCCCTACAAATCTTAAAATCTTTGGTATGTGTTTATTACCTTAAAAACTTTCTTTTCTCTGTCTTCCATTTTGATAAGAAAGGTGTCATCTGCATTGTTTGCTCAGGCCTTGTTTGATCCTGCTGTAATTTATGACCTTTGCTAATTAGGATTATGTGACTGTTATTACCTTTAAACTTGGCTTTCCTCCTCTAATACAACTGCTGTAGCCTCTCTGTCCTATGGCGGCCTGCACTTCAGTCACACTCCCAGTCTCCCAGACCAGGAGACAAACAAGTTGGGGGAGTAGGAATTATCCTGTCTACACACAGTTCCTTTCATTGTATTCCTTCACCCCCCTCTCTTTACTTCTCATCTTTTGAAGTTCATGCTATCCGCTTCTTCTCCCCTGTAGCTCTTCGTGTTGCAGTTATCTATCGCCCCCCTGGCCCAGCATCACAATTTCTGGACCACTTTGAAGCCTGGCTTCCACATTTTCTCTCTTGTAATGTCCCTTCTCTCATCTTATGGGACTTCAACATACCCGTTAATAATCCTAACATGCCTGCTGCCTCTAAACTTCTATCCCTTACCACCTCTATTGGCCTGTCCCAGTGGACAACATCTCCAACCCACTGTGAAGGAAACTCCATAGACCTAGTCTTCACTAATCTCTGTGCAGTTTCCAACTTCCTTTACTTCTCCTTTCCTCTCTCTGAACACCATCTACTAACTTTCTCTCTTACTCTAGCTACTACATCTTTGCAAGCCCCCAAAACACTGCTACCTTGAAGGAATTTAAATGACTTGGATCTCACAGACTTTTCCACTCAACTGAATCCTCTGCTCTCCAACATTTCATCCCTCTCTTGCCCAAACCTCATGGCTTTACTGTATAATTTGGTACTAAAATCAACACTTTACAAAGCTGCACCCTCCACTCTTCAGCGTACAACCATCGCACAACGGCAACCGTGGCACACCAAACAGACCAAATATCTTCAGCGATGTTCACGGGCTGCTGAACGGCACTGGAGGAAATCACGCACATGTGCTGATTTCCGGCATTATAAATTCATCCTTAAGTTCTACAACTCTGCGCTCAGCCTTGCCAAACAAGTCTATTTCTCCTCCCTTGTATAATCTCATGTATCCAACCCCAGAAAGCTGTTCTCCGCCTTTAACTCCCTTCTACATGCACCTGCACCCCCACCCACTACCAACCTCACTGCTCAGATTATTGCTGATCACTTCTAAAATAAAATTGACACCATTAGAAAAGATATCTGCACCTCACACCCCTCAAACCCAGCAATCCTACCCACCCCTTCTATTAACAAAACTCTATGCTACTTTCCTCCTGTAACAGAGGAAGAAGTCTCTGTACTCCTATCCTTGGCTCATCTAACAACCTGCCCACTTGACCCTATTCCTTCACAACTTCTTCCCTCTCTCTCTGCTTCACTAACCCCTACCCTAACTCATCTCTTTAACCAATCTTTCACTGCTGGCACATTTCCTGATACATTCAAGCATGCGCCAATCATACCAATCCTAAAAAAGCCCTTGCTTGACCCCCCCACCCCTTCTATCGACCGGTCTCCTTACTTCCCTTTGCTTCAAAATTATTGGAACGGCTGGTCTATAATCAGCTACCTCAATTTCTCACAACTAATTACTTACTTGATCCACTACAATCGGGTTTCCGTCCTAAACACTCAACAGAAACCGATCTTACTAAAGTAACAAATGACCTGTTATCAGCTAAAGAAAAAGACCACTACTCCTTACTAATTATTCTTGACCTGTCCGCTGCCTTTGACACAGTGGACCATCCTCTCCTCCTAAAAATACTATTCATTTGGCATCCAAGACATAGCCTTCTCCTGGTTTGCCTCATATCTCTCAAAACGCTCATTTTCAGTTTCCTTCAACAACATATCTTGTGATCCTATGCCTCTCTCAGTTGGAGTACCGCAAGGCTCTGTCTTGTGCCCATTGCTTTTCTCTCTCTATACATCCTCCCTTGGAAAACTTATAGCCTCCTTTGGATTCCAGTACCACTTATATGCTGATGATACTCAAATCTATCTTTCTTCTCCTGATATCTCCCCCTATTTACTCAACCAGATTTCTAACTGCCTCTCTGCAATTTCCTCTTGGATGTCTTCACACTACCTCCAACTCAATCTGTCCAACACTGAGCTGCTTCTTATTCCCCCCTCTTTGAGACATCCAACACCTGACATTTCTCTGACGGTTGGAGACTCTATTCGCAACACCTCACCCCAGGTCTACTGTCTTGGGTTACACTTGACTCAGAACTCACATTCAACCCACATATACAAGCACTTACCAAATCCTGCCATTCACATCTACGCAACATTTCCAGAATTCGTCCCTTCCTTACTCAAAAAATTACAAAAATACTTATTCATTCCTTCATTTTGTCACGCATTGATTATTGCAATCTACTTCTAAATGGCCTTCCAAAACACAGCCTCTACTCCCTCCAAATATCTATTATGAATGCTTCTGCTAGACTCATACACCTAAATCGCTGATCTACATCAGCTGCTCCGCTCTGACAGTCTTTTCACTGGCTCCCCATACATTCCAGAATACAATATAAAGTATTAACCCTAACTTATTTAAAGCACTCAACAGTCCCAACTATATTTCAACTCTCATTGTGAAATATTCCCTATCCCGTCCTCTTAGATCAACCTCTGACCTACGTCTCTCCACTTCTGTTATCTCTATGTCCCACTTCCGTCTCCAAGACTTTGCACGTGCTGCTCCTGTCCTCTGGAACTCTTTACCCCGCTCGATAAGACTATCTCTAACCTTGTATAGCTTCAGACGCTCCTTGAAAACCCACCTATTCAGAGAGGCTTACCATCTCTCCTCCATTTCTCATCCTAACCAAACTAATACATGAACTGCCTGACTCACTGCTGCAACTACAACCAATGTGACAAGCTACCCCCAACCTTATGTCTCTGCACCCTAAACTTGTAAACTGTGAGCTCTCCGGAGCCGGGCTCTCTTCCTCCTGTACTAGATTTATTTATTTTTGTTATGTTTTGTATTTTATCACAAATCTTTGTCATTGTATACCCCTAACACTGTACGCAGCGCTACGGAATTTGGAGGTGCTATACAAATAAATGATAATAATAAAATAAAGTCCCTATTTGACCCTTGGAGCATTTTTTTCCTGCCTATCTGGACCGTAGTCACTAAGGACACAAGTCTGATGGGAACCCAGGAGGGTGCAGTGAGTATGGTCCCCTCAGGAGGCGAGGTTACCTATCAACATTCTAGAACTTCATGCAATTCTTTGAGCCACTCAATCATGGCCCCTTCCCAAGCAGGAAAAATTAATTTGATTCCAGTCAGACAATGTCACTACCGTGGCGTACATCGGTCATCAGGGAGAGAAAAACCACTGCATCCATTGGCCATTCAAATTATTGGAGTGAAACATTGGGAAGTAGATTACCTAAATCATCAGTCTGTCCATCCAGGAGAATGGTCTCTTCATTAGGACGTGTTTGATTAATTAGTCCTGAGGTGGGGTCTTCCAGAAATAGATCTAATGTCGTCCAAATTGAACCACAAACTTCTGGTTTATTGCTCCAGGTCAAGAGATCCAAGAGCTCACATGATAGTCTGTCCTTGGAAATTTGTCTGGCCTATCTATTTCCTGCATTTGTTCTTCTTCCAAAGTCATTGCCAGAATCAAACAGGAATTGACTTCTGTAATTCTCATAGCTCCGGCATAGCCCCACTACTTCTTACTGCAAGCCAGAAAGCCTGTCAGGCAGAGAACATTTATTTAGAAAGCTTACTTTCTTTGGTGTTCTTCTAGAGGTTTCTCTTTAAAATATTTTAGAATCCCCACAATCCTTCAGTTTCTTCAGAATGGACTGAATAAGGCTTTATCGACTAGTTCTTTAAAGGGTCAGATTTCGGCATTATCTGTTTTGTTTAACAAAAAGCTGGCTAAATTACCTGATGTTCAAACTTTTGTTCTCACCCTTGGAATTTGAATCTGTTTATTTCTGTTTTGCAAGGTCCCCCCTTTGAAACTATGCATCTGTTGCAAGGAGGCGTCATTTTTGAAGGCACACATAGTAGATACAGACCTAGTAGAATGAGCAGTTACTCTTTATGGAGGCGGTTTTCCCACAATTAAGTAAGCCTTACGAATGTTTTTGAATTCCGGATTCTGGTATCTCTAGTACCTCTTTATCCAAGTCAATCTGCACCATTTCAGTTTCTCTTTTTCAAGGTTGCTTCCTCACCACCTGATTGAAAACATCGAGAAAGTTAACGGCTTTCTTTGAGAATCTGCACCGTCATAGGATTGAAGTTGTACAGCCCCTTATGATGACCTGTGTCATCGCAAGACAGCAGTTCATTATACAGTGAAGTAGAAGACAGGCAGTGATCACTTATATAAGGGGAGCAATTTTGTTTTGCCTAATTTTGCATATTTTATATACAGTTATTTGTAGTTATATATAGTTATTTTGTTTCTAAATTCACAAAATGTATCTTCTAGATAACAAATTGGAGATTCAGGGCCGGCTCAAGATATTGTACTGCCTGGGTCCGAGAATGCCATGACACCCCCCCAGTACTAACATCACTGATTAGCATATACACCTACTAGCCTGGCAACTGATCTTACTAAGCCTGCCTACCTGCATGCAATAAATGCTTATGCACAATTGTGCAATTTGTGCATGATAAGGTTATGCTGCTGGGAGCCTGCAACCTCCTCCACAGAGAAAAAGGACAGGAGTGATCTGAGTCGGACAGTGACTGACTCAGTCACTGAAGTGCTGCCATTTGTCAAGTGTTGCCTTGGTCTGTTGGACCCACTTGGTCTCATGGTTAAGCCGGCCCTGTGGAGATTGGAGTGTTGTGAATTCTCTTTGTAAATCTCACATCTAGATTTAAGTCAAATGGATCTTCTCTCAAACTATCAGCCAACTGCAGGAAGCAGCCATACAAATGGAGAAGATATACAAACGTAACAAAAGAATATGTTGCAGAGAAGCCCCATTTGTATATCGTGCACTCTGTGTCTGCAATCAAAATATACTGCATTTTAGGAACTTTTTATTGAAAAACTACTGTATTTCTTGGCAGTGGGGTTTTAGTGGCCAAGTCAATTTGGATTGTGGTCACCCAGAAAATATGCTTCCCATATCACCTTAAACCTCATTATTGGATGCCAATAGCAGAAATATTGTATCTAATTTATCCATTTTACAATCTACCCATTAAAAGGGCCATTATAGTAAAAAAAAAAATATATATATTATAAAAAATACATGTTCTAATCCGTTAGAGAATGTAATTTTAAGACTATTGACCCTAAACTACTATAGGCTAGTGAAACACTAATTTATTGCAAGTGGCTGGTTATTGTTACCGCAAGCGCTTATCCATCAGATCTCAGGGGCCCCCAAAATACAGTGTAGTGTATTTTATATAAAAAAAAATTGTAGCATTTTTATTTTTTAATAAAATAACTGCACTAGGGAATATTTTGGGGGTAAAGTTGGCGGGAGTGTGGTGTTAGAAACAAACGGTACTGAAAATTGCCTTTACATTGCGGTCTATGGGAACTGTGTTTAACTTCCACTGGTATTACTCAGTGGAGCGCAAATATCGCTTTCATGAAAGCGATTGTTATCGCTCCACTTGTAATCTGACCCTGTGTGTTTTATTCTCACAAAGAAGTTCAACACACGGTAGAAATACTGCTAGGATTTTACAGAGCACTGTTGGTCCTGAGCAGAAAACGCTACTTTTGAAAGTAATATATAAAGCCTACGGCGTGCTAACATCTGAATGCCAGAGAGGCAAGGGAAGCACTAATATCCTCCATTATAGACTTCTATGGGAGCATGCTGATAAAACATGGACTAGGTTACAAGTGGCGCACTAATAGAACTACAGAGTTGGTACACCTATAAATGTACAATCAAGTTGTTGTTTTTTTTAATTGTTGTACTATTTTTTGAGTAGATGGTTATTTGGGTGTAACAACTCTGTAGTTCTATGCACGAGCTTGAGAGTTTGGAACTTGTGCTGTGGGCGCGCCCGGTTATCAGTTCTTTACAAGCAATAGAAGCCATGTAGTGGGTCAGCCAGCTGGAAGGCTCTCCGTTAATGGTTACGTTTCTGTTGGGGGAGTCCAAAAGGAGCTGGAATAAGATGATCCTACTGGCTGTGAGAAGCCTCCCTGCCTTCAGTATACCTCATAGTGCTGAGGTTGTCACACGTGAGTGCAAATTTTGCCTAAGTGCAGTATTATGCCTCTGGTTATTTAACATGCTACACCAGGATCCCTGTGTTTGTGCGCCCTTCCCTCTTCTGTTTCTTCTAGATTCTGCTGAGATTTCCTCCTCTGGATTCTCTCTGTTGCCTGGGGATTAGGATGTGAGACACTCTGGATTATTTCCTCCTACATATCAAGTAAAGACTGATTGTACCATACACAGGAGGACTGTAACATTATCACAGAGACTGGTGCTTTTCTCATTATCCTTTAGGGATTTCAATATCCATAGCGCTCATACTCTCCCCTTGTCCCACATACTGTATATATATATATATGTATATATATATATATATATATATATATATATATATATATGTGTGTGTGTATGTGTGTATATATGTGTATGCATGTGCAATTATGTGTAATTATGAATGTGCCCACATACATAAATACACATAAATACATGTATACATTTATATATCATAAATCATAAACCAGATCGCTGTTAAAACATTTTTTTCAGGGGGGCGGAGCTTAGCCATGCAGGCGAATGGCTGTGTTCTGAAAAAGCTCCTGAATTCTTTGGCAGTACAACAAGCTAAATATGGCATTTTCCTAACCCACTTCCCCTAACCTGCGAGGGGTAACTTGGCACATCTCCCTGCCTAGCGGGACTTTACAAACTTTGCCCGTCTGCATCGCTATACCTTTCAAGAGGAGCAGAGAGGTCCGGAGCACGCAGACCGGACGGAGCAGGAGGCCTTCTGCATCGGATCTACCAACGCAGGTACCACTCACCGCTCTCAAGCCGGATCCACAAAGTTAGAGAGGAGACAACGAGGAGAGCAACAGCCTGGAACTCATAACGGGGACTGAGGAGGTCAAAGTATAGCTACCGCTACAAGGTAAGAAGCTGGCAAAAATACACGCACCGCCACGAGGTCACACCACATGTGCTCCGCTCTCTCTATACCGCCACCCCTGAATAAATAAACCTCTGGGCTTGGTCTTGAGCAGCTCTAAGTGCAAAAAACACGCTCCTTGCATAGCATTTAATTGATCTAAGAACCACCAGTACCTACATCTCTGCGAAGAACGTCACGCAGCACTATCATACATCCCTCCATCTTGCTAGCACACAAGTAACACAGCGGCCCTTATCAGAGTAAAGCAACTACAGTCTCGACTATCACGCTTCCCCCAGGCCTTAATTGAGCACCCCAGCCACTTTTTACTACAACCTCGGGCTTATTGAAAATCTGCTGCCCATATAAAAAAAAAAAAAAAACAAAAAAAAAAAAAGAAAGGAAAAAAAGAAGAAAAAATTAATACACAAATAAAAAAGGGAAATAAATATATAAAAAAAAACAAATGACCCAGGGAGCAAGATAGGAAAGGAAAGTGTGTCACATGGTTAGCACTCTTCCATACACAAATTCAGTCTCCCAACACAACTGATGCAACGATTGGCAGACAGGCTCAGTTAACACATTCTCCTGGGATAGGGGCCTGTTCAGTTATGCCTTGCAAATGGTTATTTAAAACAAGTGGACCATAATACTTTGGAAACCCCGTGCAGCATAGACTCCCATCAAACTGCTCCTCTACCATCTCTGCAAATTACAGACACACAAACCATGCAGCACATTACAAGGGAGGATCTACAACAACTATCCTCAAAAGAGGACATCAGAAATGCAGTCAAAGAAATGCGAGACCTATTTAATGATCTCAGAAAAGAAATTGGCTCACTAGACACCAGACTGACCCACACTGAAGCCAAACAAACTGAGACCAACACAACAGTCACACAGATGCAATTTGAAATTCAACAGCAGTCAGAGACCATACAAATTTTATCTGACAAACTAGAAGATCTGGACAATAGGGGGCGTCGCAACAATTTGAGAATTAGAGGGGTCTCAGAAACAATACACCCCCCAGCTATAGAGGGATATTTACAGAGTTTGTTTCGCACACTTAAAGACACCCCGACATCTCCTGAATTGCCTCTGGAACGTGCTCATAGGGCTCTGCGAGCAAGACCACCCCCAAAAGCACCCCCCAGAGACATTATAGTCCGCTTCTTAAATTTTAAGGATAAAGAGGAGATACTCAGACATGCACGCAATAAGCAGCCAGTTCATCATGCAGGCGAGGAATTACAAATTTTCTCTGACCTCTCTCCAGCTACATTGTTGAAAAGGAGGGAGTTAGCACCCATCACATCGAAACTGAGGGCTCACAAAATTCAATACCGTTGGGGCTTTCCTGTATCTCTAATCGCTACAGGGAACAACAAGACAGCGATTTTCCGACCTGGTTCGGATGCTCGGGCCTTTTTGGCTAGTCTCTCAATAGAGGATAGCACACACCCACAGAATACAGAGCTGGAGGCCTCCACCTCGACCTCCTGAAGCTGAGGACGGATTGACCACACATCACCTGCTGCGACGGGTGGCCACGCCATCCGATCCTGTCAACTCAGTATCCTTTATGTTTTATTAAGATGGGGAGGGAGGAGGACCTCCTCCCCAATTAGAGTCGGGAGGGTCTTTATGATCCTAGTTTGAACTGCCTCTCCATTGACACCAGAAGTCTGCCTTGGGCCAGTTATGAGTGCTTGAGGCGACAAAGAAACATAGAGTCTTTTCAAAAGTTATTTTTATTGCTAAGTGTTTACAGTTTGATGCATGAATGTATTGTCTAGCTTCACCACCGACACAGAGAACTCCATGCACTTATATTGTTGTTAGAAAACGTTTATGCTGACGCCCCGCTGGGTATAGTTTCCTGATGTTAATGTAACAGACTGCCTTGCTCCCCCCACCTCCCCATCCCCCCCCTCTTCTCCCTCCCCCTCCCACTCCCCCCTCCCTTGTCTTTCCCTCCCCTTTCCTTTACAGTGTACCCTCTAAGGGCCTATGAGAAGAAAAGATCTATAAAGTTGTTTCAAAAGTCACATCTTACTATTAAGTGGTTATAATTATATACCTGTATATGTAAGCTACCTATACTACAGACCTAGAGAACACACCCTGAGCCCGTTTTGGGTTCACGTGGTGACAAAGAAACATAAGGTTACTTTAAAAGTTATTTCCATTGTTATCTGGTTACAGTATTTTGAATGCCTGTGTTGTCTAACTATGCCACCTACACTGAAAAATCTATGCATTTACGTTGATGTTTAAAAACGTTTATGTTCAAATCTTGTTAGGCACAACTTCATAATAGTAATGTAACAGACAGCCTTGTTTCCCCCCCCTTCCCAACCCTCCCCTCTTTTCTCCCTCCCCCTCCCACTCCCCCCTCCCTCGTCCTTCCCTCCCCTCCCTATATTCTGTGCTCTTTATAAGCCTAAGAGACGAAAAGAAATATATAGCTGCTATTAAGTGATTATGGCTTTATGATGATGCTTAAAAACTGTTTATGTTGATATCCTGTCTAGCATAGTTGTATGATTATAATGTAACAGATTGCTTCTCACACCCCTCTCCCCAACAGTCTTTTTCCTCCTTCCTCTCCTTTCCATCTTTCTCTCACCCTCACCCTTCCCTACCTCCTCTCCTCCATCTCCCTCCCCCTCTACCTCATCCTACCATCTTCCCCTTCTCATCTTACCTTCTCCCCTCCCCCATCCCTCCTCCCCCCTCCCTCATCCCCCTCTTCTCCCTCACCTTTCTTCCCCTTTCTCATCCCTCCCTCCTACCTCCTCCCTCCCACCATCCTTCCCCCTCTCCCCCTCCTCCCTTCTCATTTGCCCTTCTTTACCTTCCCCCCTTCCCTCCCCCGATGCCATATCAGTGATACATCCAGGGGCTGGAAATTCCTATACCCTGGAAATCTTTATTGATGTAACAAAGCTTGTACTTGCCAGAGGATTACTATCCCTTTCTTACCTCTACTTCCACACGGGTGGTTTACCTTAACAACTCGAGTAGTTGTTACCTCCTTCATTTCCAGCAGAGGTTCTTTTCTCTTCTTACTTCTTTTCACTTTCCCTTATTTCTTTAAGTTGCCTGAATTACATTAGGTAACTTTATTCCTTCCTCCTTCCTGCAGTGTGTTCCTTCCTTCTACGCTCACTCACTTTCTGACTCTCTCTCCCTACCCCTTTTTTTTTTTTTTTTCTCTCCCCCTACCCCTCCACACAAGATGGCCCACCCACAAAGTAGGTTTGGCCTACATAGTCTCAACTTTACCACGATAAATGCAAAGGGTCTAAACGATCCAGGTAAAAGATTGATAGCAATGAGAGAACTTGGTAAATTGCATAGTCATATTCTCTTTTTCCAGGAGACCCATTTTCGTAAGGGCAGAGAGCCAAAGTGGAACCCGAAGCAATATCCAACGGCACTATTTGCCTCAGGTAACTCTAAGAAATGCGGAGTTGGTATCCTAGTACACCATTCCATTCCACTAAAAATCTCACATATTGAAAGAGATCCCGAGGGTAGGTACTTACTCTTAACAGGCACGCTCTATGACCATCCGCTGACATTAGCTACACTCTATGCCCCAAACTCAGACCAACACCACTTTATGAAAAAAAATTCAAAGCTACTACTGGACCTAGCTAAGGGCCCCATTTTTCTATCGGGAGACCTCAACATACCGCTTGACGCAAGCGTTGACACTTCCAACGGCTCAACCAGTATCCCCAGTAAAATTACTAAATCAGTCAGGTCAACTATCACAAACTTACAATTACATGACGTTTGGAGATCACTTCATCCAACAGATAAGGATTATACATATTATTCTCCACCACACAACAAATACTCTCGTATAGACTACTTTCTCTTTGACTCAACTGGATTAGACATGGTGAATAAAAGTACAATAGGCTCTATAACATGGTCGGATCATGCTCCTCTAACTTGTAACATACAATGGCCTGACTTGCCCCCTACAACGTACATATGGAAACTAGACGACTTTCTCCTAGAGAACCCAGAGATAAAAGCAGATATCCAGAAATCCATTTTAGATTACTTAAAACATAATGATCCCACACACACCTCTATCACATCCTTCTGGGAGGCACATAAATGCGTTGTTCGCGGAGAATTTCTCAAACACAAGGCCCGCTTGATCAGACAGCAAAACCTGAAACACAAACAGATTTTAGACAATATTAATGACCTAGAAACTACCCATAAAAGTGACCCAAATAATAAAGAGGTAAGCAAATCCTTAGAGTGCGCTAAACATCAACTCAAAAAACACCAACTCGAGGCCTTTCACCGCAAGTTGCTGGTAACAAAACAACAATATTATGAAGGGGGCAACAAACCAGGCAAAATACTAGCTAGATGCATACGTAGACAGCAACTCAAATCGCACATTCACTATATACAGGACGTAGACGGTACAGTACTGAGAGGTAGTAAACAAATAGCGAACTCCTTCCATGCCTATTATACTAAGCTCTACAACATCTCTCACACGCAGGACACACCGCACCAAGCTAATCGCACAATTGACAGACAAAAGACAATAGATGACTACTTATCCACGATAGGTCTCCCTCGGTTGAGCGGTGAAGACAGGGACTCCCTTGACGCTCCCATTACCATTGACGAACTTTCACAAGCTATAAAAGACCTCCCTGGTGGGAAGAGCCCTGGCCCGGATGGGTTTACTCCCAGGTACTATAGGACATTCCTGGAGTTTCTGGGACCCCCCATGCTAAACCTATTTAACTCTCTTATACACGAACCGGCACTTGCAAGTTCGATGTTAGAGGCCCACATTGCGGTTATACCTAAGCCTGGAAAGCCCCCTACCTCCCCTGCCAATTTCCGTCCTATCTCATTGCTCAACTCCGACGTGAAGGTCTTCGCCAAGATATTGGCAAGGAGACTCAACAAATTTCTTCCTGACCTGGTTGATTCCGACCAGGTCGGGTTTATACCCAGTCGCGAAGTGCGAGATAATACGAATAAGGTGATTCAACTAATCAACCACGCTCAAAACGAGGGCTTGCCTATGGTCCTCTTCTCGACCGACGCGGAGAAGGCCTCCGACCGCGTCGACTGGCTTTTTCTGCGTCGAGTCATGACAGCTATGAATTTTGGCGAACCCTTCATTAATATGACTTTCGCATTGTACTCAAAGCCAAACGCACAAGTCCGGGTTAATGGCACGCTCACAGAAACTTTTACAATCACGAACGGGACTAGGCAGGGGTGCCCCCTATCGCCGCTCCTTTTTGCGCTGTCTATTGAAGCACTAGCGCATAAGGTAAGAGGGAACCCATTGATAATGGGGATGCGGGTGGGCGAAGTCGAAATTAAACAAGCACTCTACGCGGATGATATTCTGTACACACTCACAGACGCAGAGACTTCTGTTCCAGAACTACTGCATGAGCTAGAACAATACGGGAGACTTTCAAACTTCCATTTAAACTTATCTAAGTCTGAGTTGCTGAATATTAACGCCCCTTTAGAACACATACAGAACCTAGCCTTAACCCACCAAATCACAATAGCTACTTCCAAGTTGAAGTATCTAGGCATATATCTATCTGCCAATTCTTCTGACCTCTTCAAAAACAACTATTTAACACTAAAAAAGGAAATTACCAATGACATGTCTTCTTGGAGGAACAAAATGTTGTCATGGCTAGGGAAAATTGGCCTAATCAAAATGAATATTTTACCTCGTATACTTTACATAATGCAAACGGTCCCTATCTCACTACCCAAAGACTTCCTAGCTCAATTACAACGCTCCATTGAACAGTTTGTACAAGACCTAGAGTTCCTAGGAAAACCATGTACCTCCCTCGCGACAAAGGCGGGCTGGGGTTTCCCGACTTGCCTAAATATAGACAAGCTATACTCCTGCAAAGACTTATTGAATGGTCACGAAACACGCCGCAAAAACAATGGGTTAGACTAGATGGTCAAATTTTTAAACAAAATAACATTGGCGCCATGGCATGGATCCCTCCCTTGCGCCGTCCCAAACTGATATTTAAGTATCATCTAACCCTTACAACTCTACAGGAATGGGATAAACTATTAGCCACTAGCACCCACATTTCATCGACCTATTCCCCAATGATTCCTATCATAGAAAACCCTGAGTTACCATATCACATCCTGGCCACGCGCCTGGGTTCTAGTTATAGACTTCGCGACGGTATCCTACATTTCGCACTTGACGCAGGGAGGCTCCGCTCACAACGTGATCTCTCAGAACAACACGGAAAACTCTTTCATTCCTGGCTTAGATACCACCAATTATCGCACTTCCTGCTACAACATAAACGTAGGGAGAACTTTGGCAGAGAGCTCACACCGTTTGAAGCTCTATGTGTGGATGATACTCCGCCTAGACGGTTGATCTCCAAAGTTTACAAACTCTTGCTTCTCCCACCTGACTCCCAACTCCCTACTTACACCCGGGCTTGGTGTAGCGATCTAAATAACATAATAGATGAGGAGGCATGGCTTAGAGCGTTTACTCTAACAAAAAGATCCTCAGTCTCAGCGGTTGTTCAAGAAATCCACCTTAAGTTGTTAACCAGGTGGTATTACACCCCGGTGAGGCTTCACAGGCTCTTCCCATCCGCCAGCCCCTTGTGTTGGAGAGGCTGCGGCGGTCATGGCACGCTTCTCCACATATGGTGGGCATGCCCTAAGCTACAGGACTACTGGACAGCTGTACTCAAGACTATGTCACACAAATTACGCACCCCTATCCCACATACACCTGAGACAGTGCTGCTTTTACACCTCCCCAAGACTAGAGACGACCCCACTGCGGCTCTCATGCTAATCATGCTTACAAGCGCCAAGAGGCTCATTCCTAGGGGATGGAAATCCCCAAGGATCCCCACTCCTGATGAGTGGCACTCCACAGTAGAGGACCTACTGAACCTGGAAAGATTACATTACCTAAAAATTAAACAACTAGGAACCCACGAGATGATGCTAGCAATATGGAATGGCACCTTTCCTTAATGACCACAACGAAGTAGGGTAGTATTTACTTTATAAACGTCTTTCAGCCCTAAAGCAGAAAATTCCCTTTTTTTTTTTTTCTCCTCTCCCTCCACCCCCCTACCTTTCTCTCCTCTGTGTAGTACTTCCCCTCTTTCTCTCTACTTTCTTCTCCTCTCTTATTCTCTCTGGATCCCCACCTAACTTGTCTAATAAGCTTAATGTTGAATTGTATATCTTTTAATGTTATAAACTTTTTCTGAATCATAAAATTGTCAAGCTTTATAGATTCGTTTGGACCCATGGACTGATACGAACATTTTTGAACGCTACTACTAGAGAGCGATAACGCCTATCTCCCCGTTGGGGGATATGAGCTAAGATGGATTTTGTTTACATTTTTACCTCTCTCTGATTGTTTGAATCACATGGTGTACCGAAGTATTTTCATATTGTACCAATGACTATTATTTTCAATAAAGCTTGTTTAAAAAAAACAAAAATATTTTTTTCAATAATGAACCTGGATTTTACATTTAATATATATATAAATATGAGTAAAATACTGTATTCTAGTATATTTTACATGTTTTGTTAGTTATATTTTCAGAATGTTAGTCAGAAAAGAGCGCCAATAAAGGCGAGGTCCGATAAGGTTGAGTGTGGATAATGTAACTAACGTTATAGTACTGAGATTCAGCTACAATTATGGTAATTGTGCTGTATCAATATATATACATAGATTGAAACATATATGTGGCACAAGATTCTAAGGGTACATAAAAATATTTAATATTGAACATTAAAACATGAGCATCATTAAAACAAATGTATTATTGACCTGAACGGCAGGAAATATTATATAAAACCATATAAAACAGAAACACACGTGTGTAGCTTATTCACTAAGGGTTGATAGTGGTATATCATAAAATGGGTTGTCAAAGTGTGAACCTCATACTAAGATAAGCACTGGATGTTGGTGGTGCTAAGTGATGTTGATGCTGAAACGCCGGCAGTATTATATATAGAGTTGTAACACATATATATACTGTCTCATGAACAATTAAAATACATAGACAGAAAAATAATAATAACAATTAACATAAAGGTGGTGATATCCAAGTATCACTTGCAAAAAGTGAGAAATAAAAAATTGTGACTGAGAATTCTCTTAATAAGTCCAAAAAAATGATAAAAATATATGTTAAACAATCCAATTTGTTGTGATCCAATGTGGTGATACAAACAAAACCAAAAGGTTCAAGAAATTCAAAAAATAAACTAGTCCAAATGTTCAAAAGTTCGAAAGTTCAAACCAAAATGGTGATACACATAAATCCAAAAAATAAAATCCACAAGTTAAATCCAAAAGTTAAATCAACTAGTGTGTACACAAACTAGTGAGAGTGATCACAGAAAAGTCATTGGTTAGCATCTGAAACGATTCTGGATGTGAAAAAAAGGGGTATATGCAGTTGTATATAAAAGTTGTAGTCCCAAGTGAAAAGATGAAAAATTGAAAAACATATATATATGAAAAATAAAATAGAAATAAAAATAAAAATAAAAATAGCCAAAAATAGAAATAAAAATAATTCTGGGAAATCTTCAATACCTGTAGATGAAAAATAACAACATAGTATAATACTGTATTGTAATTCAATAATCAAGGAAAATAGCTCACCATAACTTTGTCAACGCGTTTCGGCCCACAGTAGAGGCCTTTATCAAGACTATGGTATGGTGTGGGTGAGCTAAGATCTTTATACCCTTCTCTAACCAATCGTATTAGACTTTGATGGCGCCAAATATTTTTGCGCCAAAATCGTAATACCGGAAATGGTAAACCGGTATTACGATTTTGGCGCAAAAATATTTGGTGCCATCAAAGTCTAATACGATTGGTTAGAGAAGGGTATAAAGATCTTAGCTCACCCACACCATACCATAGTCTTGATAAAGGCCTCTACTGTGGGCCGAAACGCGTTGACAAAGTTATGGTGAGCTATTTTCCTTGATTATTGAATTACAATACAGTATTATACTATGTTGTTATTTTTCATCTACAGGTATTGAAGATTTCCCAGAATTATTTTTATTTCTATTTTTGGCTATTTTTATTTTTATTTTTATTTCTATTTTATTTTTCATATATATATGTTTTTCAATTTTTCATCTTTTCACTTGGGACTACAACTTTTATATACAACTGCATATACCCCTTTTTTTCACATCCAGAATCGTTTCAGATGCTAACCAATGACTTTTCTGTGATCACTCTCACTAGTTTGTGTACACACTAGTTGATTTAACTTTTGGATTTAACTTGTGGATTTTATTTTTTGGATTTATGTGTATCACCATTTTGGTTTGAACTTTCGAACTTTTGAACATTTGGACTAGTTTATTTTTTGAATTTCTTGAACCTTTTGGTTTTGTTTGTATCACCACATTGGATCACAACAAATTGGATTGTTTAACATATATTTTTATCATTTTTTTGGACTTATTAAGAGAATTCTCAGTCACAATTTTTTATTTCTCACTTTTTGCAAGTGATACTTGGATATCACCACCTTTATGTTAATTGTTATTATTATTTTTCTGTCTATGTATTTTAATTGTTCATGAGACAGTATATATATGTGTTACAACTCTATATATAATACGGCCGGCGTTTCAGCATCAACATCACTTAGCACCACCAACATCCAGTGCTTATCTTAGTATGAGGTTCACACTTTGACAACCCATTTTATGATATACCACTATCAACCCTTAGTGAATAAGCTACACACGTGTGTTTCTGTTTTATATGGTTTTATATAATATTTCCTGCCGTTCAGGTCAATAATACATTTGTTTTAATGATGCTCATGTTTTAATGTTCAATATTAAATATTTTTATGTACCCTTAGAATCTTGTGCCACATATATGTTTCAATCTATGTATATATATTGATACAGCACAATTACCATAATTGTAGCTGAATCTCAGTACTATAACGTTAGTTACATTATCCACACTCAACCTTATCGGACCTCGCCTTTATTGGCGCTCTTTTCTGACTAACATTCTGTATATCTTTCCAATTGTGGGTATTTGGGGACCCACTCCAGACAGGAGCTATAGGTCCACATTTTTAGCGCTGTAAGACCAACACTATACCTGTTAGTTATATTTTCAAAAGTTAATAATTTACTTTCGGTCTCCAAAAACGCTACATTTTTCACTGCTATATTGCGCCGCGCTTGAGCTCAACACATAATTTGCCACTTGTAATATAATCGATAATAGTACTTCCTGGGCAATCCAATCAAAGTGTAGGGTGAGCTAAAACAAATGTCAGCTGCATTAAGATTCTCTGGTAAACCTTTTTTTAACATCCACTTGTAATACCAGGTTGTGCGCTATTATTTGAGCTAGGTTGGGCTAAGGATAACGCACCCTGCTCTGGGCTAGATTACGAGTGAAGCCTAATTAGTCCTTTCGCTTGAGCGTAAACTTTGATAGATGGAGGCTGTTTGCGTGCGTCGGGTAGCACACATATTACAAGTTGAAAGTAAAAAGCTTGTGGATAGCGAAACCCGACATGTGCCAACCAAATATTGTAACCGCGTTAACATATTGCCCCCATAGAAGTCAATGGAGAGCGCAGAAGAAAAAAAACAATTTAACATCTCAAAAATGCACATTGAGGATAGACCTAAATCGTGAACCGTGATGCACGTTATGCATATTTTATATTCCTGTGTTCTTCATTTAGAAAAAATAATAATTTGTATTATTAAATACCTGTATATATTTCTATATATATATCTGATGCAGGTAATGTGAAATAGATATCTACACTAATAGATACACAGGTATAGGTATATACAGATACATATAGAAATATGTATTTACAATAAAAATGACATTATCCTGTAAGTGAAGAACATTGGAATGTGAAATATGTACAGTAAATATACGGTAAAACACATAAATACTTAAAGGGCCACTAAACCCAAAATCTTTCTTTCATGATTCAGATAGAGAATAGAAATTTAAACAACATTACAATTTACTTCCATAATTTATTTTGCTTCATTTTTTAAATATCCTTATTTGAATAAAAAGCAATGTACATGGTGAGCCAATTACATGATGCTTCTATGTGCAGCAACCAATCAGCAGCTAGTGAGCATATCTAGATATGCTTTTCATCAAAGAATATCAAGAGAATAAAACAAATTAGATAATAGAAGTAAATTAGAAAGATGTTTAACATTGCATTCACTTTCAAAATCATAAAAGAAAAAATGTGGGTGGCATGTCCCTTTAAAGACATATGTACACACATCTATAAACACATATATACAGACATACACATATTTAGAAATGTATGTATATATGCAATCGTGTTTTCTTTGAACTCGTAATACGTGCTCTATTTCCAATGCTCATAAAAAAACGGATATTGCTTACGCATTTTCCTTTAAGAAAGTGGTCAAAACAAATGCAAAAGCAGGGAATTTTTTCTTTACTATTTAGCACCATCTAGTGATCAGATGTGAAATTGTCACAAGACCAGGAATGAGAGCGTGACAAAAAATACAAATAACCATCTACTCAAAAAATAGTACAATGTACATTTATATATATTTCTACCTGGATTGTCATATCAAATTTGCATAAAACAAAAAATGAGACAGCGCTAAATGAAAGCTAGGATTAAAGGCTGGAGGGACACAATATATATAAAGAAATAATGATAATTTAATAAATCAGGTGGGGAAATAGCAAACACACTAAAAACACAATAAAACAAATACAAATACTCTGAGACATCTCCCAGTGTAAATATCTATGTTAAAATAAAATGAATGGACTCCGGCTGAATATAAACTGAATTTATCAGTCTGTGGACTTAGGATTTCATTTGTTATCTAGGTCGTGGTATGATGGAGCCTATAACGCTCTAATAGAAAGTAAGCCAAAAGTAGTAGGTATACCTTTAATCGCGCGTCCTCACACTTGTACGATAGTTGTTTATAGATATATATCGTCCCCTCGGCGGTCCAGGCCTGTGAGGGGGATGGAAGTCTTGGTGAGTTCCCACACTTTTTTTTTGTAGGACTTGACCCCTGCTTATTTTACCTTTTTTTTAATTATTTTATTATTTATTTGGAAGTTGTTTGTAAGTACTTGTATTTATAGATTTGTGCACAAATCATTTTAATTTTTATGTATTAATAAATGATAATCATAACTTTAAGTAGAGCTAACTGTTGCACGTGAGCGATAAGGGGTTTATCGCGGGTGTTTGCACACGTCGGAAGTAGCGTGCGTATTGCAAGTTGAAAGTAAACGTGTTCACTCAAGCGCAATTCAATTTAATGCGTGTCGGGTTATCACAACCTCAGAGCTCTGGTTAACTGTTACGCTCGAATAAAAAGTTGCACAAAAAACATAAAAATAAATTTTGCAGTATAGTTACACTCATAATAACACTCTGATAAAAATTATTTTAAAAAATTGCAATAAAAAGTTTATGAGGGCTGAAAGATATGAGGTCTCAGGTGTTGGAGAAAAGAAAATCTGCAAAGGGCTTTAACAAAGAGATACATACATATACATTTATATATATACTAGTCCTAAAGCTCGTTCACACGGGCAATTTTTTGCAGTACAGCGGTCCCACCTCTTGCACTCTTCCCCTCTCTCTTGCTCTCTCTCTCCCCCTCTCTTTTGAGCCTTCTCTCTCCCCCTCTCTTTTGAGCTCTCTCTCTCCCCCCTCTCTTTTGCGCTCTCTCTCTCTCCCTCTTTCTTTTGTGTTCTCTATCCCCCCCTCTCTTTTGCGCTCTCTCTCTCCCACCTCTCTTTTGCGCTCTCTTTCTCCCCCCTCTCTTTTGCGCTCTCTCTCTCCACCTCTCTTTTGCGCTCTCTCCCCCTCTCTTTTGCACTATCTCTCTCCCCATCTCTTCTGCGCTCTCTCCCCCCCTCTCTCTCTCCCCTCTCTTTTGCGCTCTCTCTCCCCCTCTCTTTTGTGCTCTCTCTCCCCTCACTTTTGCGCTCTCTCTCCCACTCTTTCTTTTGCGCTCTCTCTCCCCCTCTCTTTTGCACTCTCTCACCCCCTCTCTTTTGCGCTCTCTCTCCACCACTCTCTTTTGCGCTCCCTCCACCCTCTCTTTTGTGCTCTTCCCCCCTCTCGTTTGCGCTCTTCCCCCCTCTCTTTTGCGCTCTCTCTCTCCCCTCTCTTTTGCGCTCTCTCTCCCCCTATCTTTTGCTCTCTCTCCCCCTCTCTTTTGCTGTCTCTCTCCCTCTCTCTTTTGCACTCTCTCTCTCCCCCTCTCTTTTGCGCTCTTTTGCTGTCTCTATCCCCCCTCTCTTTTGCTCTCTCTCTCCCCCCTCTCTTTTGCTGTCTCCCCCCCCCCTCTCTTTTGCTGTCTCTCTCCCCCTCTTTCTTTTGCTGTCTCTCTCCCCCCCTCTCTTTTGCGCTCTCTTCCCCCTCTCTTTTGCGCTCTTTCTCTCCCCCCTCTTTTGTGCTCTCTCTTCCCCCCTCTCTTTTGCGCTCTCTCTCCCCCTCTCTTTTGCGCTCTCTCTCCCCCTCTCTTTTGCGCTCTTCCCCCCTCTCTTTTGCGCTCTCTCCCCCTCTCTTTTGCTGTCTCTCTCCCTCTCTTTCTTTTGCTGTCTCTATCCCCCTCTCCTTTGCTGTCTCTCTCCCCCTCTCTCTCATTTGCTGTTTCTCTCCCCCCTCTCTTTTGCTGTCTCTCTCACCCCTCTCTTTTGCTATCTCTCTCCCCCTCTCTCTTTTGCTGTCTCTCTCCCCCCTCTCTTTTGCTGTCTCTCTCCCCCCTCTCTTTTGCTGTCTCTATCCCCCCTCTCTTTTGCTCTCTCTCTTCCCCCTCTTTTGCCCTCTCTCTCCCCCTCTTTTGCGCTCTCTCTCCCCCGCTCTCTTTTACGCTCTCTCCCCCCTCTCGTTTGCTGTCTCTCTCCCCCTCTCTCTTTTGCTGTCTCTCTCCCCCCTCTCTTTTGATGTCTCTCTCCCCCTCTCTCTTTTGCTGTCTCTCTCCCCCTCTCTCTTTTGCTGTCTCTCTCCCCCCTCTCTTTTGCTGTCTCTCTTCCCCTCTCTCTTTTGCTGTCTCTCTCCCCCCTCTCTTTTGCTGTCTCTCTCCTCCCTCTCTTTTGCTGTCTCTCTCCCCCTCTCTCTTTTGCTGTCTCTATCCCCCTCTCTCTTTTGCTGTCTCTCTCCCCCCTCTCTTTTGCTGTCTCTCTCCCTCTCTCTCTTTTGCTGTCTCTCTCCCCCTCTCTTTTGCTGTCTCTCTCCCCCCTCTCTTTTATGCTCTCTCCCCCCTCTCTTTTGCTGTCTCTCTCCCCCTCTCTCTTTTGCTGTCTCTCTCCCCCCTCTCTTTTGCTGTCTCTATCCCCCCTCTCTTTTGCTCTCTCTCTTCCCCCTCTTTTGCCCTCTCTCTCCCCCTCTTTTGCGCTCTCTCTCCCCCCCCTCTCTTTTACGCTCTCTCCCCCCTCTCTTTTGCTGTCTCTCTCCCCCTCTCTCTTTTGCTGTCTCTCTCCCCCCTCTCTTTTGATGTCTCTCTCCCCCTCTCTCTTTTGCTGTCTCTCTCCCCCTCTCTCTTTTGCTGGTCTCTCTCCCCCCTCTCTTTTGCTGTCTCTCTTCCCCTCTCTCTTTTGCTGTCTCTCTCCCCCCTCTCTTTTTCTGTCTCTATCCCCCTCTCTCTTTTTGCACTCTCTCTTCCCCCCTCTCTTTTGCGCTCTCTCTCCCCCCTCTCTTTTGCACTCTCTCCCCCTCTCTTTTGCTGTCTCTCTCCCCCTCTCTCTTTTGCTGTCCCTATCCCCCTCTCTCTTTTGCTGTCTCTCTCCCTCTCTCTCTTTTGCTGTCTCTCTCCCCCTCTCTTTTGCTGTCTCTCTCCCCCCTCTCTTTTATGCTCTCTCCCCCCTCTCTTTTGCTGTCTCTCTCCCCCTCTCTCTTTTGCTGTCTCTCTCCCCCCTCTCTTTTGCTGTCTCTATCCCCCCTCTCTTTTGCTCTCTCTCTTCCCCCTCTTTTGCCCTCTCTCTCCCCCTCTTTTGCGCTCTCTCTCCCCCCCTCTCTTTTACGCTCTCTCCCCCCTCTCTTTTGCTGTCTCTCTCCCCCTCTCTCTTTTGCTGTCTCTCTCCCCCCTCTCTTTTGATGTCTCTCTCCCCCTCTCTCTTTTGCTGTCTCTCTCCCCCTCTCTCTTTTGCTGGTCTCTCTCCCCCCTCTCTTTTGCTGTCTCTCTTCCCCTCTCTCTTTTGCTGTCTCTCTCCCCCCTCTCTTTTGCTGTCTCTCTCCTCCCTCTCTTTTGCTGTCTCTCTCCCCCCTCTCTTTTGCTGTCTCTCTCCCCCCTCTCTTTTTCTGTCTCTATCCCCCTCTCTCTTTTTGCACTCTCTCTTCCCCCCTCTCTTTTGCGCTCTCTCTCCCCCCTCTCTTTTGCACTCTCTCCCCCTCTCTTTTGCTGTCTCTCTCCCCCTCTCTCTTTTGCTGTCCCTATCCCCCTCTCTCTTTTGCTGTCTCTCTTCCCCCTCTCTTTTGCTGTCTCTCTCCCCCTCTCTCTATTGCTGTCTCTCTCCCCACTATCTTTTGCTGTCTCTCTCCCCCTCTCTCTTTTGCTGTCTCTCTCCCCCCTCTCTTTTGCTGTCTCTCTCCCCCCTCTCTTTTGCTGTCTCTCTCCTCCCTCTCTTTTGCTGTCTCTCTCCCCCCTCTCTTTTGCTGTCTCTCTCCCCCCTCTCTTTTGCTGTCTCTCTCCTCCCTCTCTTTTGCTGTCTCTCTCCCCCCTCTCTTTTGCTGTCTCTCTCCCCCCTCTCTTTTGCTGTCTCTCTCCCCCCTCTCTTTTGCTGTCTCTCTCCCCCTCTCTCTATTGCTGTCTCTCTCCCCACTCTCTTTTGCTGTCTCTCTCCCCCTCTCTCTTTTGCTGTCTCTCTCCCCCCTCTCTTTTGCTGTCTCTCTCCCCCCTCTCTTTTGCTGTCTCTCTCCCCCCTCTCTTTTTCTGTCTCTATCCCCCTCTCTCTTTTTGCACTCTCTCTTCCCCCCTCTCTTTTGCGCTCTCTCTCCCCCTCTCTTTTGCACTCTCTCCCCCTCTCTTTTTCTGTCTCTCTCCCCCTCTCTCTTTTGCTGTCTCTATCCCCCTCTCTCTTTTGCTGTCTCTCTCCCCCCTCTCTTTTGCTGTCTCTCTCCCCCTCTCTCTTTTGCTGTCTCTTTCCCCCCTCTCTTTTGCTGTCTCTCTCCCCCCTCTCTTTTGCTGTCTCTCTCCCCTTCTCTCTTTTGCTGTCTCTCTCCCCCCTCTCTTTTGCTGCCTCTCTCCCCCCTGTCTTTTGCTGTCTCTCTCCCCCTCTCTCTCTCCCCCCTCTCTCTATCTCTCTCCCATCTTCCATCTATTGCACGACCGCGCCCGGCCACGCCCCCTTCACGCCCCGCTCTTTTGCGCTCTCTCTTCCCCCCTCTCTTTTGCGCTCTCTCCCCCTCTCTTTTGCTGTCTCTCTCCCCCTCTCTCTTTTGCTGTCTCTATCCCCCTCTCTCTTTTGCTGTCTCTCTCCCCCCTCTCTTTTGCTGTCTCTCTCCCTCTCTCTCTTTTGCTGTCTCTCTCCCCCTCTCTTTTGCTGTCTCTCTCCCCCCCTCTCTTTTATGCTCTCTCCCCCCTCTCTTTTGCTGTCTCTCTCCCCCTCTCTCTTTTGCTGTCTCTCTCCCCCCTCTCTTTTGCTGTCTTTATCCCCCCTCTCTTTTGCTCTCTCTCTTCCCCCTCTTTTGCCCTCTCTCTCCCCCTCTTTTGCGCTCTCTCTCCCCCCCTCTCTTTTACGCTCTCTCCCCCCTCTCTTTTGCTGTCTCTCTCCCCCTCTCTCTTTTGCTGTCTCTCTCCCCCCTCTCTTTTGATGTCTCTCTCCCCCTCTCTCTTTTGCTGTCTCTCTCCCCCTCTCTCTTTTGCTGGTCTCTCTCCCCCTTCTCTTTTGCTGTCTCTCTTCCCCTCTCTCTTTTGCTGTCTCTCTCCCCCCTCTCTTTTGCTGTCTCTCTCCTCCCTCTCTTTTGCTGTCTCTCTCCCCCCCTCTCTTTTGCTGTCTCTCTCCCCCCTCTCTTTTTCTGTCTCTATCCCCCTCTCTCTTTTTGCACTCTCTCTTCCCCCCTCTCTTTTGCTGTCTCTCTCCCCCTCTCTCTTTTGCTGTCCCTATCCCCCTCTCTCTTTTGCTGTCTCTCTTCCCCCTCTCTTTTGCTGTCTCTCTCCCCCTCTCTCTATTGCTGTCTCTCTCCCCACTCTCTTTTGCTGTCTCTTTCCCCCTCTCTCTTTTGCTGTCTCTCTCCCCCCTCTCTTTTGCTGTCTCTCTCCCCCCTCTCTTTTGCTGTCTCTCTTCCCCTCTCTCTTTTGCTGTCTCTCTCCCCCCCTCTCTTTTGCTGTCTCTCTCCTCCCTCTCTTTTGCTGTCTCTCCCCCCTCTCTTTTGCTGTCTCTCTCCCCCCCTCTCTTTTGCTGTCTCTCTCCCCCTCTCTCTTTTTGCACTCTTTTGCACTCTCTCTTCCCCTCTCTCTTTTGCTGTCTCTCTCCCCCCTCTCTTTTGCTGTCTCTCTCCTCCCTCTCTTTTGCTGTCTCTCTCCCCCCCCTCTCTTTTGCTGTCTCTCTCCTCCCTCTCTTTTGCTGTCTCTCTCCCCTCCTCTCTTTTGCTGTCTCTCTCCCCCCCTCTCTTTTGCTGTCTCTCTCCCCCTCTCTCTTTTTGCACTCTTTTGCATTCTCTCTTCCCCTCTCTCTTTTGCGCTCTCTCTCCCCCCTCTCTTTTGCGCTCTCTCCCCCTCTCTTTTGCTGTCTCTCTCCCCTCTCTCTTTTGCTGTCTCTATCCCCCTCTCTCTTTTGCTGTCTCTCTCCCCCCTCTCTTTTGCTGTCTCTCTCCCCTCACTCTTTTGCTGTCTCTCTCCCCCTCTCTTTTGCTGTCTCTCTCCCCCTCTCTTTTGCTGTCTCTCTCCCCTTCTCTCTTTTGCTGTCTCTCTCCCCCCTCTCTTTTGCTGCCTCTCTCCCCCCTGTCTTTTGCTGTCTCTCTCCCCCTCTCTCTCTCCCCCCTCTCTCTATCTCTCTCCCATCTTCCATCTATTGCACGACCGCGCCCGGCCACGCCCCCTTCACGCCCCGCTCTTTTGCGCTCTCTCTTCCCCCCTCTCTTTTGCGCTCTCTCCCCCTCTCTTTTGCTGTCTCTCTCCCCCTTCTCTCTTTTGCTGTCTCTATCCCCCTCTCTCTTTTGCTGTCTCTCTCCCCCCTCTCTTTTGCTGTCTCTCTCCCTCTCTCTCTTTTGCTGTCTCTCTCCCCCTCTCTTTTGCTGTCTCTCTCCCCCCTCTCTTTTATGCTCTCTCCCCCGTCTCTTTTGCTGTCTCTCTCCCCCTCTCTCTTTTGCTGTCTCTCTCCCCCCCTCTCTTTTGCTGTCTCTATCCCCCCTCTCTTTTGCTCTCTCTCTTCCCCCTCTTTTGCCCTCTCTCTCCCCCTCTTTTGCGCTCTCTCTCCCCCCCCCTCTCTTTTACGCTCTCTCCCCCCTCTCTTTTGCTGTCTCTCTCCCCCTCTCTCTTTTGCTGTCTCTCTCCCCCCCTCTCTTTTGATGTCTCTCTCCCCCTCTCTCTTTTGCTGTCTCTCTCCCCCTCTCTCTTTTGCTGGTCTCTCTCCCCCTTCTCTTTTGCTGTCTCTCTTCCCCTCTCTCTTTTGCTGTCTCTCTCCCCCCTCTCTTTTGCTGTCTCTCTCCTCCCTCTCTTTTGCTGTCTCTCTCCCCCCTCTCTTTTGCTGTCTCTCTCCCCCCTCTCTTTTTCTGTCTCTATCCCCCTCTCTCTTTTTGCACTCTCTCTTCCCCCCTCTCTTTTGCGCTCTCTCTCCCCCCTCTCTTTTGCACTCTCTCCCCCTCTCTTTTGCTGTCTCTCTCCCCCTCTCTCTTTTGCTGTCCCTATCCCCCTCTCTCTTTTGCTGTCTCTGTTCCCCCTCTCTTTTGCTGTCTCTCTCCCCCTCTCTCTATTGCTGTCTCTCTCCCCACTCTCTTTTGCTGTCTCTCTCCCCCTCTCTCTTTTGCTGTCTCTCTCCCCCCTCTCTTTTGCTGTCTCTCTCCCCCCTCTCTTTTGCTGTCTCTCTTCCCCTCTCTCTTTTGCTGTCTCTCTCCCCCCCTCTCTTTTGCTGTCTCTCTCCTCCCTCTCTTTTGCTGTCTCTCTCCCCCCTCTCTTTTGCTGTCTCTCTCCCCCTCTCTCTATTGCTGTCTCTCTCCCCACTCTCTTTTGCTGTCTCTCTCCCCCTCTCTCTTTTGCTGTCTCTCTCCCCCCTCTCTTTTGCTGTCTCTCTCCCCCCTCTCTTTTGCTGTCTCTCTTCCCCTCTCTCTTTTGCTGTCTCTCTCCCCCCCCTCTCTTTTGCTGTCTCTCTCCTCCCTCTCTTTTGCTGTCTCTCTCCCCCCTCTCTTTTGCTGTCTCTCTCCCCCCTCTCTTTTGCTGTCTCTCTCCCCCTCTCTCTTTTTGCACTCTTTTGCACTCTCTCTTCCCCTCTCTCTTTTGCTGTCTCTTTCCCCCCCTCTCTTTTGCTGTCTCTCTCCTCCCTCTCTTTTGCTGTCTCTCTCCCCCCTCTCTTTTGCTGTCTCTCTCCTCCCTCTCTTTTGCTGTCTCTCTCCCCCCCCCTCTCTTTTGCTGTCTCTCTCCCCCCTCTCTTTTGCTGTCTCTCTCCCCCTCTCTCTTTTTGCACTCTTTTGCATTCTCTCTTCCCCTCTCTCTTTTGCGCTCTCTCTCCCCCCTCTCTTTTGCGCTCTCTCCCCCTCTCTTTTGCTGTCTCTCTCCCCTCTCTCTTTTGCTGTCTCTATCCCCCTCTCTCTTTTGCTGTCTCTCTCCCCCCTCTCTTTTGCTGTCTCTCTCCCCCTCTCTCTTTTGCTGTCTCTCTCCCCCCTCTCTTTTGCTGTCTCTCTCCCCCTCTCTTTTGCTGTCTCTCTCCCCTTCTCTCTTTTGCTGTCTCTCTCCCCACTCTCTTTTGCTGTCTCTCTCCCCCTCTCTCTTTTGCTGTCTCTCTCCCCCCTCTCTTTTGCTGTCTCTCTCCCCCCTCTCTTTTGCTGTCTCTCTCCCCCCTCTCTTTTTCTGTCTCTATCCCCCTCTCTCTTTTTGCACTCTCTCTTCCCCTCTCTCTTTTGCTGTCTCTTTCCCCCCCTCTCTTTTGCTGTCTCTCTCCTCCCTCTCTTTTGCTGTCTCTCTCCCCCCTCTCTTTTGCTGTCTCTCTCCTCCCTCTCTTTTGCTGTCTCTCTCCCCCCCCTCTCTTTTGCTGTCTCTCTCCCCCCTCTCTTTTGCTGTCTCTCTCCCCCTCTCTCTTTTTGCACTCTTTTGCATTCTCTCTTCCCCTCTCTCTTTTGCGCTCTCTCTCCCCCCTCTCTTTTGCGCTCTCTCCCCCTCTCTTTTGCTGTCTCTCTCCCCTCTCTCTTTTGCTGTCTCTATCCCCCTCTCTCTTTTGCTGTCTCTCTCCCCCCTCTCTTTTGCTGTCTCTCTCCCTCTCTCTCTTTTGCTGTCTCTCTCCCCCTCTCTTTTGCTGTCTCTCTCCCCCCTCTCTTTTATGCTCTCTCCCCCCTCTCTTTTGCTGTCTCTCTCCCCCTCTCTCTTTTGCTGTCTCTCTCCCCCCTCTCTTTTGCTGTCTCTATCCCCCCTCTCGTTTGCTCTCTCTCTTCCCCCTCTTTTGCCCTCTCTCTCCCCCTCTTTTGCGCTCTCTCTCCCCCCCTCTCTTTTACGCTCTCTCCCCCCTCTCTTTTGCTGTCTCTCTCCCCCTCTCTCTTTTGCTGTCTCTCTCCCCCCTCTCTTTTGATGTCTCTCTCCCCCTCTCTCTTTTGCTGTCTCTCTCCCCCTCTCTCTTTTGCTGGTCTCTCTCCCCCTTCTCTTTTGCTGTCTCTCTTCCCCTCTCTCTTTTGCTGTCTCTCTCCCCCCTCTCTTTTGCTGTCTCTCTCCTCCCTCTCTTTTGCTGTCTCTCTCCCCCCTCTCTTTTGCTGTCTCTCTCCCCCCTCTCTTTTTCTGTCTCTATCCCCCTCTCTCTTTTTGCACTCTCTCTTCCCCCCTCTCTTTTGCGCTCTCTCTCCCCCCTCTCTTTTGCACTCTCTCCCCCTCTCTTTTGCTGTCTCTCTCCCCCTCTCTCTTTTGCTGTCCCTATCCCCCTCTCTCTTTTGCTGTCTCTCTTCCCCCTCTCTTTTGCTGTCTCTCTCCCCCTCTCTCTATTGCTGTCTCTCTCCCCACTCTCTTTTGCTGTCTCTCTCCCCCTCTCTCTTTTGCTGTCTCTCTCCCCCCTCTCTTTTGCTGTCTCTCTCCCCCCTCTCTTTTGCTGTCTCTCTTCCCCTCTCTCTTTTGCTGTCTCTCTCCCCCCCTCTCTTTTGCTGTCTCTCTCCTCCCTCTCTTTTGCTGTCTCTCTCCCCCCTCTCTTTTGCTGTCTCTCTCCCCCTCTCTCTATTGCTGTCTCTCTCCCCACTCTCTTTTGCTGTCTCTCTCCCCCTCTCTCTTTTGCTGTCTCTCTCCCCCCTCTCTTTTGCTGTCTCTCTCCCCCCTCTCTTTTGCTGTCTCTCTTCCCCTCTCTCTTTTGCTGTCTCTCTCCCCCCCTCTCTTTTGCTGTCTCTCTCCTCCCTCTCTTTTGCTGTCTCTCTCCCCCCTCTCTTTTGCTGTCTCTCTCCCCCCTCTCTTTTGCTGTCTCTCTCCCCCTCTCTCTTTTTGCACTCTTTTGCACTCTCTCTTCCCCTCTCTCTTTTGCTGTCTCTTTCCCCCCCTCTCTTTTGCTGTCTCTCTCCTCCCTCTCTTTTGCTGTCTCTCTCCCCCCTCTCTTTTGCTGTCTCTCTCCTCCCTCTCTTTTGCTGTCTCTCTCCCCCCCCCCTCTCTTTTGCTGTCTCTCTCCCCCCTCTCTTTTGCTGTCTCTCTCCCCCTCTCTCTTTTTGCACTCTTTTGCATTCTCTCTTCCCCTCTCTCTTTTGCGCTCTCTCTCCCCCCTCTCTTTTGCGCTCTCTCCCCCTCTCTTTTGCTGTCTCTCTCCCCTCTCTCTTTTGCTGTCTCTATCCCCCTCTCTCTTTTGCTGTCTCTCTCCCCCCTCTCTTTTGCTGTCTCTCTCCCCCTCTCTCTTTTGCTGTCTCTCTCCCCCCTCTCTTTTGCTGTCTCTCTCCCCCTCTCTTTTGCTGTCTCTCTCCCCTTCTCTCTTTTGCTGTCTCTCTCCCCACTCTCTTTTGCTGTCTCTCTCCCCCTCTCTCTTTTGCTGTCTCTCTCCCCCCCTCTCTTTTGCTGTCTCTCTCCCCCCTCTCTTTTGCTGTCTCTCTTCCCCTCTCTCTTTTGCTGTCTCTCTCCCCCCCTCTCTTTTGCTGTCTCTCTCCTCCCTCTCTTTTGCTGTCTCTCTCCCCCCTCTCTTTTGCTCTCTCTCTCCCCCCTCTCTTTTGCTGTCTCTCTCCCCCTCTCTCTTTTTGCACTCTTTTGCACTCTCTCTTCCCCTCTCTCTTTTGCTGTCTCTTTCCCCCCCTCTCTTTTGCTGTCTCTCTCTCCCCCTCTCTTTTGCTGTCTCTCTCCCCCTCTGTCTTTTGCTGTCTCTATCCCCCTCTCTCTTTTGTGCTCTCTCCCCCTCTCTTTTGCTGTCTCTCTCCCCCTCTCTCTTTTGCTGTCTCTACCCCCTCTCTCTTTTGCTGTCACTCTCCCCCCTCTCTTTTGCTGTCTCTCTCCCCCTCTCTCTTTTGCTGTCTCTCTCCCCCTCTCTTTTACTGTCTCTCTCCCCCCTCTCTTTTGCTGTCTCTCTCCCCCCTCTCTTTTGCTGTCTCTCTCCCCCCTCTCTTTTGCTGTCTCTCTCCCCCTCTCTTTTGCTGTCTCTCTCCCTCTCTCTCTTTTGCTGTCTCTATCCCCCTCTCTCTTTTGCTGTCTCTCTCCCCCCTCTCTTTTGCTGTCTCTCTCCCCCTCTCTCTTTTGCTGTCTCTCTCCCCCTCTCTTTTACTGTCTCTCTCCCCCCTCTCTTTTGCTGTCTCTCTCCCCCCTCTCTTTTGCTGTCTCTCTCCCCCTCTCTTTTGCTGTCTCTCTCCCCCCTCTCTTTTGCTGTCTCTATCCCCCCTCTCTCTTTTGCTGTCTCTCACCCCCCTCTCTTTTGCTGTCTCTCTCCCCCTCTCTCTCTCTCCCCCTCTCTATCTCTCCCCCCTCTCTTTTGCTGTCTCTCTCCCCCTCTCTCTTTTGCTGTCTCTCTCCCCCTCTCTTTTACTGTCTCTCTCCCCCCTCTCTTTTGCTGTCTCTCTCCCCCCTCTCTTTTGCTGTCTCTCTCCCCCTCTCTTTTGCTGTCTCTCTCCCCCCTCTCTTTTGCTGTCTCTATCCCCCCTCTCTTTTTTGCTGTCTCTCTCCCCCTCTCTCTTTTGCTGTCTCTCTCCCCCTCTCTTTTACTGTCTCTCTCCCCCCTCTCTTTTGCTGTCTCTCTCCCCCCTCTCTTTTGCTGTCTCTCTCCCCCTCTCTTTTGCTGTCTCTCTCCCCCCTCTCTTTTGCTGTCTCTATCCCCCCTCTCTCTTTTGCTGTCTCTCACCCCCCTCTCTTTTACTGTCTCTCTCCCCCCTCTCTTTTGCTGTCTCTCTCCCCCCTCTCTTTTGCTGTCTCTCTCCCCCTCTCTTTTGCTGTCTCTCTCCCCCCTCTCTTTTGCTGTCTCTATCCCCCCTCTCTCTTTTGCTGTCTCTCACCCCCCTCTCTTTTGCTGTCTCTCTCCCCCTCTCTCTCTCTCCCCCTCTCTATCTCTCTCCCCCCTCTCTATCTCCCTCCCATCTTCCATCTATAGCGCGGCCACGCCCCCTACATGCCCGGCCACGCCCCTTCACCCCTGGCCAAGCCCGGTCACGAACACTTCTGCCGCGGCACAGATCTTCAGCTAGGGACTCAAAGGCCAGGTGTGTTTGTCCTCGTGCTGTCTCTACTGTGCATGACAGCTTCGGACAAACACACTTGGACTTTTATTATATATATATATATATACGTATATATATATATATATATATATATATATGTGTGTGTGTGTTTATAGATGTGTTTATGTATCTTATATATATATATATATATATATATATATATATATATATATTAAAAAGTACATTATTTTCAATGTGAAGAACATAGGAACGTGAAATATGCGTTTTGCACATCGTGTTTCTCAATTTAGATCTAAACGTGGTTGGGTTAGTGCACATGAGAACATAGGATTCTTAAGGCGCATTGTTTAAATATTACATATAAAATATTAATAAAAATGAATATAAATTATTTAAAATTAATAAACATACTGTAAAATATATAAATATATTCTATGGATTATTTTGAATATTTTACAGTATGGTAATAAAAGTAAATGGGAAAGTTGTTTAAAATTACATGCTCTACCTGACTTAAGTTTCAGCTAAAAATACTAAGAGAAATAGGTAAATCTGATAATAAAATTTCATGATTCAGATAGGTAATATATATATTTTTTGAATTTATAATTTACTTCTAATATTCACTTCCATGCCGGATTTGCAATTGGTCATAAAGATCTGGGCCTGCTTGTGCTAGGAAGAACACCATATATAACTATTACCTCTCAAAAACAGAGGAGACTGAAATGCTGTGAAACAATTTCAATTATTTATTGTAAACTTATACTAATACATTCAGCAATATTTAGCTCTGGTTAGGATCATGCACTGGCAGGTAGGGAGGTCACAGTAAACAACAGATATATACAGAAGGAACTTCATCATCAGGCAACAAACACCCTTGTAGGAAACGTCTCAGTAAGATCTCGTCTCAAATGCATACAGAAAAAACATAATTTATGCTTACCTGATAAATTTATTTCTCTTGTAGTGTAGTCAGTCCACGGGTCATCCATTACTTATGGAATATATCTCTTCCCTAACAGGAAGTTGCAAGAGGATCACCCAAGCAGAGCTGCTATATAGCTCCTCCCCTCACATGTCATATTCAGTCATTCGACCAAAACCAGACGAGAAAGGAGAAACCATAGGGTGCAGTGGTGACTGGAGTTTAATTAAAATTTAGATCTGCCTTAAAGACAGGGCGGGCTGTGGACTGACTACACTACAAGAGAAATAAATTTATCAGGTAAGCATAAATTATGTTTTCTCTTGTTAAGTGTGGTCAGTCCACGGGTCATCCATTACTTATGGAATACCAATACCAAAGCTAAAGTACACGGATGAAGGGAGGGACAAGGCAGGAACTTTAAACGGAAGGAACCACTGCCTGAAGCACCTTTCTCCCAAAAACAGCCTCCGAAGAAGCAAAAGTGTCAAATTTGTAAAATTTTGAAAAAGTGTGAAGTGAAGACCAAGTTGCAGCCTTGCAAATCTGTTCAACAGAGGCCTCATTTTTAAAGGCCCAGGTGGAAGCCACAGCTCTAGTAGAATGAGCTGTAATCCTTTCAGGAGGCTGCTGTCCAGCAGTCTCATAGGCTAAACGTATTATGCTACGAAGCCAAAAAGAGAGAGAGGTAGCCGAAGCCTTTTGACCTCTCCTCTGTCCAGAGTAAACGACAAACAGGGAAGAAGTTTGACGAAAATCTTTAGTTGCCTGCAAATAGAACTTCAGGGCACGGACTACGTCCAGATTATGCAAAAGTCGTTCCTTCTTTGAAGGAGGGTTAGGACACAATGATGGAACAACAATCTCTTGATTGATATTCCTGTTAGTAACTACCTTAGGTAAGAACCCAGGTTTAGTACGCAGAACTACCTTGTCTGAATGAAAAATCAGATAAGGAGAATCACAATGTAAGGCAGATAACTCAGAGACTCTTCGAGCCGAGGAAATAGCCATCAAAAACAGAACTTTCCAGGATAACAGCTTGATATCAATGGAATGAAGGGGTTCAAATGGAACACCTTGAAGAACGTTAAGAACTAAGTTTAAGCTCCACGTCGGAGCAACAGTCTTAAACACAGGCTTAATCCTAGCTAAAGCCTGACAAAAAGCCTCTTGTAGAAAAGACAATATCCTAGGAATCCTAACCTTACTCCATGAGTAACTCTTGGATTCGCACCAATATAAATATTTACGCCATATCTTATGGTAAATTCTTCTGGTAACAGGTTTCCTAGCCTGTATTAAGGTATCAATAACCGACTCCGAGAAGCCACGCTTTGATAGAATCAAGCGTTCAATCTCCATGCAGTCAGCCTCAGAGAAATTAGATTTGGATGTTTGAAAGGACCCTGAATTAGAAGGTCCTGTCTCAGAGGCAGAGACCATGGTGGACAGGACGACATGTCCACTAGGTCTGCATACCAGGTCCTGCGTGGCCACGCAGGCGCTATCAGAATCACCGAAGCTCTCTCCTGTTTGATCTTGGCAATCAATCGAGGAAGCATCGGAAATGGTGGAAACACATAAGCCATGTTGAAGACCCAAGGGGCTGTCAGAGCATATATCAGCACCGCTCCCGGGTCCCTGGACCTGGATCCGTAACAAGGAAGCTTGGCGTTTTGATGAGACGCCATGAGATCCAGATCTGGTTTGCCCCAACGATGAATCAGTTGAGCGAAGACCTCCGGATGAAGTTCCCACTCCCCCGGATGAAAAGTCTGGCGACTTAGAAAATCCGCCTCCCAGTTCTCCACGCCTGGGATGTAAATCGCTGACAGGTGGCAAGAGTGAGACTCTGCCCAGCGAATTATCTTTGAGACTTCCAACATCGCTAGGGAACTTCTGGTTCCCCCTTGATGGTTGATGTAAGCCACAGTCGTGATGTTGTCCGACTGAAATCTGATGAACCTCAGAGTTGCTAACTGAGGCCAAGCTAGAAGAGCATTGAATATTGCTCTTAACTCCAGAATCTTTATTGGGAGGAGTTTCTCCTCCTGAGTCCATAACCCATGAGCCTTCAGGGATTTCCAGACTGCGCCCCAACCTAGAAGGCTGGCGTCTGTCGTTACAACCGTCCAATCTGGCCTGCGAAAGGTCATCCCCTTGGACAGATGGGGCAGAGAAAGCCACCATAGAAGAGAATCTCTGGTCTCTTGATCCAGATTTAGCAGGGGGGACAAATCTGAGTAATCCCCATTCCACTGACTTAGCATGCACAATTGCAGCGGTCTGAGATGCAGGCGCGCAAATGGTACTATGTCCATTGCCGCTACCATTAAGCCGATTACTTCCATGCACTGAGCTACTGACGGGTGTGGAATGGAATGAAGGACACGGCAAGCATTTAGAAGTTTTGATAACCTGGCCTCCGTCAGGTAAATTTTCATCTCTACAGAATCTATAAGAGTCCCTAGGAAGGGAACCCTTGTAAGTGGTAATAGAGAACTCTTTCCAACGTTCACCTTCCACCCATGCGACCTCAGAAATGCCAGAACTATCTCTGTATGAGATTTGGCAGTTTGAAAACTTGACGCTTGTATCAGAATGTCATCTAGGTACGGAGTCACCGCTATGCCTCGCGGTCTTAGTACCGCCAGAAGTGAGCCCAGAACCTTTGTAAAGATTCTTGGAGCCGTAGCTAATCCGAAGGGAAGAGCTACAAACTGGTAATGCCTGTCTAGGAAGGCAAATCTTAGGTACCGATAATGATCCTTGTGAATCGGTATGTGAAGGTTGGCATCCTTTAAGTCCACTGTGGTCATGTACTGACCCTCTTGGATCATGGGAAGGATGGTTCGAATAGTTTCCATTTTGAATGATGGAACTCTTAGGAATTTGTTTAGGATTTTTAAGTCCAAGATTGGTCTGAAGGTTCCCTCTTTCTTGGGAACCACAAATAGATTTGAATAGAATCCTTGCCCGTGTTCCGTCCGCGGAACTGGGTGGATCACCCCCATTAGTAAGAGGTCTTGTACACAGCGTAGAAACGCCTCTTTCTTTATTTGGTTTGCTGATAACCTTGAAAGATGAAACCTCCCTTGTGGAGGAGAAGTTTTGAAGTCCAGGAGATATCCCTGAGATATGATCTCCAACGCCCAGGGATCCTGGACATCTCTTGCCCAAGCCTGGGCGAAGAGAGAAAGTCTGCCCCCCACTAGATCCGTTTCCGGATAGGGGGCCCTCTCTTCATGCTGTCTTAGGGGCAGCAGCAGTTTTCTTGGCCTGCTTGCCCTTGTTCCAGGACTGGTTAGCTTTCCAGCCCTGTCTGTAATGAGCAACAGCTCCTTCCTGTTTTGGAGCGGAGGAAGTTGATGCTGCTCCTGCCTTGAAGTTACGAAAGGCACGAATATTAGACTGTTTGGCCTTTGATTTGGCCCTGTCCTGAGGTAGAGCATGGCCCTTACCTCCCGTAATGTCAGCTATAATTTCTTTCAAGCCGGGCCCGAATAAGGTCTGCCCTTTGAAAGGAATATTAAGCAATTTAGATTTAGAAGTGACATCAGCTGACCAGGATTTAAGCCATAGCGCTCTGCGCGCTTTGATGGTGAATCCGGAGTTCTTAGCCGTAAGTTTGGTTAAATGTACGACGGCATCAGAAACAAATGCGTTAGCTAGCTTAAGTGCTTTAAGCTTGTTCATAATTTCATCCAATGGAGCTGTGCGAATGGCCTCTTCCAGAGACTCAAACCAGAATGCCGCCGCAGCAGTGACAGGCGCAATGCATGCAAGGGGCTGTAAGATAAAACCTTGTTGAACAAACATTTTCTTAAGGTAACCTTCTAATTTTTTATCCATTGGATCTGAAAAGGCACAACTATCCTCCACCGGGATAGTGGTACGCTTAGCTAAAGTAGAAACTGCTCCCTCCACCTTAGGGACCGTCTGCCATAAGTCTCGTGTGGTGGCGTCTATAGGAAACATTTTCCTAAATATGGGAGGAGGGGAAAAGGGCACACCAGGTCTATCCCACTCCTTGCTAATAATCTCTGTAAGCCTTTTAGGTATAGGAAATACGTCAGTACACACCGGTACCGCATAGTATCTATCCAACCTACATAATTTTTCTGGAATTGCAACCGTGTTACAATCATTCAGAGCCGCTAATACCTCCCCTAGCAATATGCGGAGGTTCTCAAGCTTAAATTTAAAATTAGAAATCTCTGAATCCAGTCTCCCTGGATCAGATCCGTCACCCACAGAATGAAGCTCTCCGTCTTCATGTTCTGCAAACTGTGACGCAGTATCTGACATGGCTCTCACATCATCCGCGCGCTCTGTCCTTAACCCAGAGCTATCGCGCTTGCCTCTTAATTCTGGCAATTTAGATAATACTTCTGTCATAACAGTAGCCATGTCTTGCAAAGTGATTTGTAAGGGCCTCCCTGATGTACTTGGCGCCACAAAATCACGCACCTCCTGAGCGGGAGGCGAAGGTACTGACACGTGAGGAGAGTTAGTCGGCATAACTTCCCCCTCGTTGTCTGGTGATAATTTCTTTACATGTAAAGATTGACTTTTATTTAAAGTAACATCAATGCAATTAGTACACAAATTTCTATTGGGCTCCACATTGGCCTTTAAACATAGTGAACAAAGAGATTCATCTGAGTCAGACATGTTTAAACAGACTAGCAATGAGACTAGCAAGCTTGGAAATATTTTTCTAAATAAATTTACAAGCAATATAAAAAACGCTACTGTGCCCTTAAGAAGCACAAAAAGCTATCACAGTTGAAATAACAATGAACCAAAATAGTTATAGCAACCAATTTTTCACAGTAAATGTATTAAGTTAGCAAAGGATTGCACCCACCAGCAAATGGATGATTAACCCCTTAATACCCAAAAACGGATAACAATTTAATAATTAACGTTTTTAACACAGTCAAAACACACTGTCACAGGTCTGCTGTGACTGATTACCTCCCTCAAAATGAATTTTGGAGACCCCTGAGCTTTCTAGAGACGTCCTGGATCATGGAGGATGAAGTAGACAGATTGTTGACTGAATTTTTACTGCGCAAAAAAGCGCTAAAATAGGCCCCTCCCACTCATATTACAACAGTGGGGAAGCTCAGTTAACTGTTTCTATGCAGAAAACAAAGATAGCCATGTGGTAAAAATCATGCCCCAATAAGTTTTATCACCAAGTACCTCACAAAAAACGATTAACATGCCAGAAACCGTTTTGAACATACATTTTAAAAGTAATGAAGTGTTATTAATAAGCCTGCTACCAGTCGCTTTTACTGCAGTTAAGGCTCCTACATTACTTCAGTATTAACAGTATTTTCAGAGTCAATTCCATTCCTTAGAAAAATACATTCAGTGTACACACACTCATCAGCCTAATACCAGTCGCTATCACTGCATTTAAGGCTGAACTTACGTTACATTGGTATCAGCAGTATTTTCTCAGTCAATTCCATTCCTCAGAAAAATAATTTACTGCACATACCTCGTTTGCAGGGGGGCCCTGCATGCTATTCCCCTTTTCTGAAGTTACCTCACTCCTCAGATGAGAACAGCCAGTGGATCTTAGTTACGTCTGCTAAGATCATAGAAAACGCAGGCAGATTCTTCTTCTAATGCTGCCTGAGAACAAACAGCACACTCCGGTGCCATTTAAAATAACAAACTTTTGATTGAAGAAATAAACTAAGTTAAAAAACACCACAGACCTCTCACAACGAGCTATCTTTAGTTAGGTTGCAAGAGAATGACTGAATATGACATGTGAGGGGAGGAGCTATATAGCAGCTCTGCTTGGGTGATCCTCTTGCAACTTCCTGTTAGGGAAGAGATATATTCCATAAGTAATGGATGACCCGTGGACTGACTACACTTAACAAGAGAAAGAAGTGCTCTACCAGGAATGAGCAATAGCTCAGTAGTTTGTTCTATGGCGAGTTACCTCCCAGGAGCAGCTTCTTTTAGCACAATTGTGCTTTTCATAGAGAAAAACTTTCCTGAAGCATATCAGTCTGATCCCGTTTACTAAGGTCAGTCCAGCCGCAAAATACCAGGAAATTTTCCTCTTCTCAATGGTAGCAGTATATAAGTGTACAAGTTGTTTATAGTTTTCAATATTCCTTGATCTTCTAACTAAATCAATCTGACTACAATTTTTTCAGTTTCTTTCTAAATCTGCATGGTTTTCAACCTATCTTGCATCTTTGAAAAAACTGTAAAAAGCATATTTCAACAACAAGCGGTGAGATAGCTGCCTTCCGCACATTGTATAGTAACGTATACTAAACACGTATGTATTAGTCATAATAAGGATTGTTCTCATAATTGGCTACACTTATGTGACACTTCTGCCAGGTTGTCTAAAGATATTGTTAGCCTGGAAACATATGTTCTATTGAAAGGAAAAACTTTTATATCCCTTACAGAGCCCAAATGATTATCTTTAATTGCCCATGTTTTGTTCAAAGTTTATAATAAAGCCTTCTCTACTTTTCCGGTTTTAAAGGAGTTCCTTCAGGTGTCCAATCTTGCTAGTCCTAAAAATGTGAAGGACCCCTTGCTATGTGATAATTGTGGACCCATTTCATTAATTAATATAGACATTAATCTCTATGCCAAGATCTTAGCTATTAAACACTGGCCAGTGTGACCTTCTGTAGCTCACTATGACCAAGTGGGGTTTACCCAGTGTGGGCAGGGGCTAGACAATTACAGGAGGTTATTAAATTATTTCTTATTGTTAGCATCTATAAAAAAGGAGTATATAATGTTGGTTATGAAGGTCTTTATTGTACTGGATTAATTTCAGGGTGTCATGGAGGCCATTCTTCATTCACTTCCACTAAAGTGTGAGGTCTTGAGTGAGGCACCCCAGGGTAATTTCCACTTCTATTTATTTTGGTCATTTTTAATGTTGGAGCAAGCTATCCACCAAAGCTCTTTATATTATTTTCTTATTCATGACAATCTACAAAAGCTTGAATTGTTTGTGGGAGATTTAATTTAACAGTCTTTGCTACCGATCCAATAGACCTCTCTCTCAAAGTTATTTGATCTTTTATCACTTCTTGGTTAACTGTTTTATTACAATGTAAATGTATAAAAAACAGAATATTCTAATGGTCTGCAGTTTTTACATCATGATTTACTTTTCAGTAGTCTATTCGGGGGGATAAGAACCTGAGTGCTTTTCTTTCCCACATTCTCAAGGTCATGGTAAACTCAAACTATACCTTTTCAGAATGACACAATGGCTACCCTCTACAAATAGTATTATTCAGAGGTTTTTTGGTTAGGTAGAGTGGCAGCAGTCAATATGAGTATTTTACCATAGCTTACATACATTTTGTTGTTGCTTTTCTATAAAAGACATGACTTCCATTATATAAAGCTTCCAGTCTGCTATAATCACTACATATGGGGAGATAGGTCACCGAGGGGCATATTTATCAAGGTCTGGCGACACTGCGGACCAGGTCCGCCAGACCTTGCTGAATACGGCGAGCAATACGCTCGCCGTATTCAGCATTGCACTAGCAGCTCACAGGAGCTGCTGGTGCAATGCCGCCCCCTGCAAACTCGCGGCCAATCAACCGCCAGCAGGGGGGTGTCAATCAACCCGATCGTACTCGATCGGGTTGTATTGTGGCGATGTGTGTCCACCTGCTCAGAGCAGGCGGACAGGTTATGGAGCAGCGGTCTTTGTGACCGCTGATTCATAACTGCTGTTTCTGGCACTGTCGGATCAGGTCCGCAAGACCGTTGATAAATAGAGGCCTTAGAATTTGCTAGGTGGTAAGAATTGGAAGATATCCATGGATCCTGCCCTATCGAAACAGCTTATCTCACATCTCAAATAAGATGGTAACAGTGTATTCAGCTGCTTAGGTGAAACGGCAACATGGGTGCTTGGTTACACCCCACCTGTCACCTTTTTGTAGTCATTTAGGAGTTTGTCTTTCTGCTTATTAGATTCTATTGTATGTAAATTTAAATATTGGGATAGCAGGTGGTCTGTCTCCCTGGTGTCTCTTCCTTTTTTGAATTTAACCCAGTCTTCCCAGAAAAAATTTTGAGCTATTTTGATGACTTTCTTTAACCAGATTGTGAAATTTTACAAAAAAGAACAAAATCCAGCCATCTGTCTGTCTACATTTTTTGCTTGCAGTATTGTCTGTATCAATGTTATACAACCAAGGAAACAGGTACATTTGATAATAAAGATCAATTGGAAAGTTTTTTTTTCCAAAATTGTATGCTCTATCTAAAAGGGACAGTAAAGTAAACGTTCCTGATTCAGAAAGAGTCTGCAAATTTAAACCCTTAACTGCTGAACCATTTTCACCCCTGTGCTGAGCTGTTTTTGATTTTTAGATGTTGCTAACATTTAAGCCCTACTGTAGGCCATTTTTTCATTGAGAAACCCAGACATATTATATATTTTGGGGGGGTTTTCAGCAGACCCAGCAGATTCAAAATATACCATTATTTTTTGTAAATATCATAATCTTTACAACAAAATGTGCTAAAAACTTATACTTTCATTTAAATTTTAAAACATTGTGTGTGGATTTTTCTTAATACTATAGTCAATAGTTTTAAAGAGGGGCTTATGGGTTTATAACAATAAATCATTGGGGTCTCTAGGCATTTTTGATGGCCTATTATAAATCTAAATGTATTAAATTCTGTGTGTTTTTATTTTTTTATATTGTAGTTTAACTTTATAAGACATAAATGACTTTCAAATGGTGGGTCTTGGGGGTTTCTAGGGTTTAAGGGAGCTGAGATTGTGGGGTTTGAATCCTTATCCTCCATCCAGCTCCCTCAAGAGCCTTATTGCAAACCAGCACTTCCTGGGCTCTGGGGCTGTTGACGTCAGTAGCATCCTTGGATTCCCCCATCAGTGGCGGGACACTTGGCAACCTCGTATGTGGCGGTGAGTGCAGCGGGGCATAAGTGGGTCCAAAAGCATCTACCACTTGGATGACATCACATGGTCGCCATGCACACCTGACATTGTGTGGACAATTTCCACGTGTCGCCATTCGCAATGCCACTTTACTTCTATTATCAAATTTGATTTTTTTCTTGGTATCCTTTGTTGAAAAGTAAACTTAGGAAGGCTCATAGGAGCTCAAGATCGTGCACGTTTCTGAGCTCCTATGAGACTATGTAGGATTACTCTTCAACAAAGAATAGCAAAAGAACACAGCACATTTGATAACATAAGTAAATTGAAAAAAAGTGATTTAAAATTGTATGCTCTGTCTGTATTTCATTATTATTGAAAGAACATTTAATTTTGACTTTGCTGTCCCTTTAATCGTGAAAGTAGACTTTATTCCCCACCCCCACCAAAAAATGGGATTCATACCAGCTAAAAAATAGAATAATCAATTTACAAGAGCCATTATTAAAGATGCATCTCTGATATTTTATTTAAACAAATGACAGCTGCTGAAAGCTAGGCTAGGCCTTACATAGAAATACAGATTGAAGCTTAAGACAAGCATTGGGAAGGACTATGTACAATATAGAACATTTTATTGAGTGTACGTTCATTTCAAGCATTACCAGTTAGTAATATAGTAGGAAATCAAGGACTTAGTGCCACTCAAGGTGCCAAGCAAGGGTTGTTCATTTTGTGTATTATGCAGAGCAACTATCAAAAGCAAAAATGGACAGGATAAAAAAAAATGCCTGCCCTTATTTGCGATTAATATTAACCCTTTAAACATATAAGTTTGCTGGAGTATACATCTGTACCTCCTCCAGATATAAGAGACTTCTTTTTAAGTGCAGCATTTATTGGGCACATCATTACTTTTATTCTTAAAAAATAATTTTTCAAAATTTTAATGTAGTTTTATTTTTATGTAATACACGTGTAATATGTTATATATAATAACCATATTATAGTTTTTTGTAATATGAATTCCATACTACAATGGCATTGAAAACAGTTTATATAAAATACATATGTGTGTGTGTATATATATATATATATATATATATATATTGTTTTTTTATTTGTTTGTCAATACCACTGCTACTTAACACTGAATCATTGTGTAACATTTTAAATAAGGTAAATTAAAACCTATGTATTAGTGCTTGTATACTTTTGGAATTTTTTAATCTCCTCTGTGTGTGTGTGTGTGTGTATGTATGTATATATATATATATATTTGTGTGTCTATATATATATTATATATATATATATATATGTGTGTGTGTGTTTTATATACTGTGTGTATATGTATATATATATATATATATATATATATATGTGTGTCTATATATATATTATATATATATATACATATGTGTGTGTGTTTTATATACTGTGTGTGTATGTATATATATATATATATATATATATATATTTGTGTCTATATATATTTTATATATATATATATATATATATATATATATATACATGTATGTATGTGTGTTTTATTTACTGTGTGTGTGTGTCTTGACTACCCTCTAGAAATTTATTTTTACTTACAGTATATAGCCACACAATTTTTTAAATTTTTTCATCTATACATAAACATTCTATGGTACAGTAGTCTGTATAGCACAGCTCATATCAATTGATACCTGAAATATATGAATTGTACCAGTTTAGCAAACTACTGGAAATCTTAACTTGTACTAAATTGGTGCTTGTTTTGGATTCCATTTAGCAAATATCACATTCAATAAACCAATAAAGCAATGCCTTACAGTCTAATCATGCTTAATATGTCAAATGCAGGGATTGTAGGCTTAACTAGATAAATTAATACGTGCTCGCTGACAATGCAGTTATTTATCATTCTTCACATTTCCTCTTGTAATCCTTAATACAAAATCAGTTCGGCATAACCCCCTGACATAAGGAATATCCAATCTGTAAAGCTAATGAAACACATAAATATTTGTATAAAACCTTCTGCTGTCTGCAGGATATTTAAATCCGTTTTGTCACTTGCCAAATCGTTTGAGCTCCCTGCCTAGAAAATCTGCTCTCTGGCTGATTATTACTGTATCATAATGTTTATTTATATTAGGCAATTAATACAGATTTCTTGTATTAAGACAGTGCATTGTTTAGAGTAAGAAGACCTGGTCTTAACTTATAAGTTTAATATTGTGAAACACCCTTGACCCTCAAAACAATCCTTTATGTAAAGGTGGATGAATGAATATAATTAACATTTATATGACGGTGGAAGAATGAATATAAATATCCTCTATGTAAAGGTGGAATAATTAATATAAATAACCTCTAGGTATCGGTGGAAAAATGAATATAAATAATCTCTTTGTAAAGGTGGAAGATCAAATATAAATGCCATATAGACAATCTCAGAATAACATCTCTTACACAAATTATCCAAGCACATGACATTGTTTTATATTGAAGAAATATCTTGATTTTCGTGAATATCGTGATTAAATGTAGCACTGCATTTTTATGTTTAAAGTAGCAATTGTCGTAGAATGTACATGGCCAAGATATATATCTAACCTTGCTTGAAAAGTAATAAAATATATGAAAATGTATTTCCCATAATGCTCTTAGTCAGAGGATGAATTTCAAGAATGGCGCATCAAAGTGTCTTAGATGCAATATACAGTCTGTTGCAGGTTGTCACATTTAGTAAAATAAATATGTAGTTGATGTCATCTTGTTACTTTCTGTGCATCGCTGTTAACCTTCCAATGATCCTCAAAACTGACTTCTAGGGTAACATATGGGCACTTAGTAGCTGCCTCTATGAAAGAAAGAAATTTGGTGGCCTCTGATGCTGTCTACTCTACTTAGATGGGCTGAGAAAGTTTTACTTAGATGACAAGAGGCAGAGAGACATTGAGATTAGGATTCTTGGCTGATAGCGTTGTCACCTGGAAGCTTTTGAGGGCACAGATCCATGGCAGCAGGCATGGAAGGGCAGAACCCAAGTGAAGTTGGTGTTATGCTGGAGCAACCTGGCTACTAGAAACTGAAGACACCTGAGTAGACCCAGCCGAGGCAGAAGCATCATCATCATCACCCAATGGATTCTTCCCACAGAAGATAAACTTCATTATGCAGGTACGGAACTAAAGGAAATAATATTTGTTAAAGGGACATTAAACGAACAAATAAAGTTCCCATAAAGGCCTAGATTACAAGTGGAGCGCTATTGATAGCACTGTCAGCTCTCTCAAGATTGCACGATTGCACTAAGATTAGCACATAACCTGTTTTTACACATCCATGGTAAATAGCAGAAAAAAACAGAGCTAAATGTTGGTCAAATTTCAAGTTGTGAGTTATGTGTTGTACTTGAGCGCAACACATAACAGCGCTTAAAAAGTTAGCGCAACTTGAGACTTGAAGTAAAGTGGGCACAATAACAGTATCACAAAACACATGTAAAACATCTTAAAATAAAATAAAGTATTACATATATATATATATATATATATATATATATAGTCAATGGTGGTGCAGCACTCACGGTAACTTATTCAGTAGAAATCTTCTGCCCAGGGTGCACTTAAGGTATAATACAGACATCTAAAAATGAAGGCACTCACCGGGTCTTAAACAACAAGTTTTTCTTTAATAAAGTGACATTTCGGGGTTACCCCTGTCTTCAGACAAACATATGTATGTATATATATATATATATATGTAAAATATAATATATAAATATTTTAAATACATGTTTAAAAAAAGGATATGGTAAATGTCAAGGTATTTAACAGGCTCAAATATATATTATAAATAAATAGATAGAATAAAATGATATTTTTAACTTTATATACACAGATCTATATCTGAGTGAAAAACAAAGCTATTACAAGTATTTCTTAATGCGCCTTTGGCTTTAGCACACTTGGCTTAGAGCACCTTGGCTAGTGTACGAGCGAAACCCAGAACAGGCTTTTGTAGCGCGCCCAATGGAAGTCTACTGTGAGAGGGAATTGCTGCACTTCCAGATGTTAGCGCACCCGAGGCTAAAAAATATTTTCATTTCAACTTAACGCAAAGATAGGAGCGCTATTGATTTAACTTGCACAGTGTTAGCAAACAATGGCGCTAATATTTTTGCATTCCACTGATGATCTAGCCCATAATGTTTAATTGACTGTACAAAAATAAAACTTTATGCATTCAAATTTTGGATGATGTTTTTTTGTATTGCCACCAGAGAGGGTGTAATTTATTATCCAGGATGCAAAGCCGTTACTCTGCAACATACTACAAAGTGGTTGCTTGATCAGTGCACTGGCTTATTAATGTCTGTCTCTAATTGGCCATTGCCAAGGAGATAAGATAGACATACTCGAGAGTCTTTGTAAGGGTTGTCCATTGACTGAAAATTGCTTTCTTGAGTCAAAATACTCTTTCCTATATATGTATAAGTGCCTAACAGGTGGCAAAAATGATGCGCAGAATTAATTTTCATACTCTATGGTAGAAGACATTCAGATTTAAAAATAATTTAAGAAAAAAAGATTGTTGATGTCAAACAAGTGAAGGAAAATCACATTACTCACTCCAGAGGCCATCACGGGTAAGTCTTATTGGAAGAGACATTCAAATGCAGACATAAGATGCTCTAATTTGTAAAAACATAAAGGGTCAGATTACTAGTGGAGCCCTATCTTAATGCACGCTGTAAAGGGGCAAAATTCCAGTTTACGTGCGCACGTTAAATAACCAGCCATAAGTGGCTGGTTAATGCGATATTAACAGTAATGGTAGGTTACAGTAATGGTAGGATTTTTATTTTTTAAAGATAAGGTTAGATTTTTTTTTAATTTCTCAGGTAAGTTTTTATTTTTGTAAAGGTAGGGTTAGTCTATATTTAACTTAGGGGGTGTCTGGTTAGGAGGTTTAGATGTAAGTGGGTTACTTTGCGTTGGGGGGCCTCGCAGTTTAGGGGTTAATAGTTTAGGTTACTTCGTAATGTAGGGGGCTGGTGGTTTAGGGGTTAATAATGTGGGTTACTTCATGATGCCGGGGGCTGGCAGTTTAGGGGTTAATAGTGTAGGTTACTTTGCAATTATAGGGCTGGCGGTTTAGGGGTTAATAGTGTAGGTTACTTTGTGATGTGGGGGGCTGGTAGTTTAGGGGTTAATAGTGTAGGTTACTTTGCGATGTGGGGGGCTGGCTGTTTAGGGGATAATAGTGTAGGTTATTTTGCGATGTGGGGGGCTGGCGGTTTACGGGTTAAAAGTTTAGTTTAGTGCAACTGTTTCCTCTGGACCAACTCTTTACGCAGCCTTTCAGGTCACGTAAAACGTTTTAGCAGTAAATGCGATTTACTTTTACCTTGCAATACAAGTGCACATTAAAAGCTCAATGCTGATCATAGAAAACATGGGGAACGTAAATTATTGCGAGTTCATGCAAACAAATTTGTGGTCATTTTAACAGCGTGACACTTGTAATATGGATTTGAGTACACCTTGATTTTGCAATTGCATTTACGTCCCTCGTGCTAATGCTAGCACTCCACTCCTAAATTAGCGCATAATCTGAAATCATTTTTATATTTGTGTTCTAAAATAAAGTTTTGGTGTGTATCTAGTCTAGAGCATATGGTGTAAGCTGTATCAAAGATGTCCTGCAAAATATGTCAACCAAACTGCTCGTTGCTCACCTGTCTGTTCATTAAGATGTAGATAAATGGGTTGTAGACTGTAGATGCCTTGGAAAATACAGATGGAATAGAAGCCAAACGTAGGTCAAACAGCTCCCCACGATGAGTCACAGCCCATAGGGCAAATGAGGCGTAGGGGAGCCAGCATACAAGAAAACCAGCAACCATCATTATCACCATCCTGGTCACCTCTCTCTCAGCTTTCTGGGTGGTAGCCGACTGCTCCTGCTGCTTAGCAACCTACAAAGGATGCAATAGTGTTTACTGCAAGCATTAAACTCTGACAGTGACTAAATCCATAGCCGGAAACTTTGAAGTGATAGTAAACTTTCACATTGGCCTAAACAGATCCTGAATGTTAGCGACATTTTATTTGGCGTTTAATTAATCAGTTGTAACTTACTTTTTAATGTAGCGCTGAAATTCAACTGACTAAACATTAGTACTTCCCATTGTCATCCTCCTATCTCTTTCTGTGTGTTTCTCACCTGTCCTTTTTATTTTTATTTTCTAGATTTCCCTTCTTCTCTCTCAAACATTCTCTTTCGTCTGTCTTTGTCATTAAAGCCTACTCAGCATACTGTTTGTCTACGGCAGTATTTAACTATGTAAATATGCCGTCTATTAGGATGGATAACTAGCGCTATATAACTGGCAATACTACTCACATTCTCTGTTGTCAGTTTCCAGCCCTCACCTCCCCTAAAAGCAGATGAAATTCCAATCTGTCATCCAATCTCATCCGCTACATAATCCTCACAGCTAATGCCAAATTTCTCTCCTCAACTAAAGATTAGCTCGCTAAAGAAATAGGGAGAGGAACTTGTTATTTAACTCTTTATCCACCGGATAAATCCAGTAAAGATTTTTTTATTAACACTTTGTTTAAAAAAAATACGGGAAAACAAAACGAAGAGACACTGTAAAGCTCATTTGCATATCTTTACCCAGAATCCCCTACCTCAGAAAGCTTTCAGGGAAATCACCTAAATTTTAGCAAAGAATTCCAAGAGAAAGAGCAAAATTTGATAACAGAAGTAAACTGGTAAAATTTTTATTTTTAAAAGGATAGTAAACACCAAAAATGTTATTTTAAAAAGATAGATAATCCCTTTATTTACCATTCCCTAGTTTACACTTTTTACCTCTGTGATTACCTTGTTTCTAAGGGGTCCATTTGTCATTGTGCGGACGGACATGATCCGCTATAGCGAATTATGTCCGCCGCACATCGATAAATGCCGTCAGCATACGCTGTCGGCATTTATCATTGCACCAACAGTTCTTGTGAACTGCTGGTGCAATGCCGCCCCCTGCAGATTTGCGCTAGCAGGGGGTGTCAATCAGCCCGATCGTACATGATCGGGCGGATTGCTATATGCCGCCTCAGAGACTGCTGCTTCTTAACTCCTGTTTCCGGCGAGCCTGAAGGCTTGCGCGGAAACAACGGGAACAGGAGCCATTCGGCCCTTGTTAAATAGACCCCAAATCCATTGCCGACTGCCTCCTTATCTTAAATCTTCTGATAGACTTGCATTTCATGCAATTAGTGCTGACTCTTAAATAACTCCATATGCAAAGGCACAATGTTATCTATATGAAACACATGAACTAACACCCTCTAGCTGTCAAAAACTGTCAAATGCATTCAGATGAGAGGTAGACTTCAAGGGCTTAGAAATTAGCATATGAGCCTATCTAGGTTTAGCTTTCAACTAAGAATACCAAGAAAACAAAGCAAATTTGATGATAAAAGTAAATTAGAAAATTGTTTAAAATTACATACCCTATCCTATCATGAACGTTTCATTTGGACTTTACTATCCCTTTAACTATATGCTTTATCTGAATTGTGAAAGTTTCTGTTTCACTTTCGTTTTCCAATAAAAACAAAAATTATTATGAATTTCTTACAGCGTGGAGGGTGAGGAGCAGGCGTCCATATGAAAACACAATGATGGTCAGAGGGAATCCAAAGCAGAAGCAGAAGAGGAAAAGCACATAGGATTCATTGTTCCATTTGTTGTTTATGGTATACCAGTCTGGTCCGCAGGAGCACTGCAAGCCTTCAGGGATGTACCTGTACAGAGATACAAGAGGCAAGTAAGGAGAGGTCGGCCCAACCATTATCATGGCCTGCGTCCAATCAGGTGTCTGCTCAGGGTGATTGAAAATCCCAGAATTCCTACTGACAGAGACACTGATGTGCGCTGTACAGCGAGTATAGATATAAAAGGAAATCAGCTCCTAGAACGTCTCCCTTTATTAAAGCCTATTTAAAAAAAACCTACTCTAAAAATTGCCCTTGAAAGGGCATTTGGTAGGACATTTCCCTAAAGTTATTTTTGCCCATTAAAAAAACCCTGTTCTAAAAAAATACTATCCTAAAAAAAACTAAGCTAAAAAGAAAAAACCCTATCCAAAAAAAAGGAATTCCCTGAAAAGGCCATTTAGTTGGGCATTGCTCTAAAGTTATTTCAGCTCTTTTGCAAGTCAAAAAAAACAACATATTCTAAAAAAAAATAGTAACGAAAACCCAGCTTCTGACTGTCCAGCTGTTTTAAGTAGCCTACTATGTCCCTGATTTCCCCAACCCCCTTTCAAAAAACATTGCAGATTCTGCCCTGAGCAACCCACTTACCACCATCATTGGGCTGCAGCAACACCCTCATATCCCCTGACCTCTCCATTGTACAACCAAGCCACTCATAGCTATAACGCAAGTGTTTTAGCCTGTGACGCAACAATCCATTCCGCACTCAAAAAATGACTTTTGAGTGCAGGATTTTCATACCGCTGTATTACAGGTTGTGCATTCCGGCTAAAATGCTTGCATTATGGTCTATACCGCCGCAATCCATTCCGCGATCTGAGACCAGTAGTAATGGATTTTGCGACACAAAAATGTTTCACAAAACTCATAACTAAAATGTTACAAAGTAGACTAACACCCCTAAACCGCCACTTATTAACACCTAATCAGCCGCCCGCCCATATCGCCAACACTATACAAAGCTATTAACCCCTAAACCGTCAGCCCAAACAAAAACTTAACACTAACCCCTGGAAATCTACTCACAGTTCCTGAATTCCGGACTTCCATCTTGTTCCAGGCGGCGAGAAGTCTTCAGCCAGGTGGCATCATCTTCCTCCATCGCGGGGGCATCTTCTATCTTCATCCCGGTGGCGCAGAGCTGTGGCGGCGCAGAGCTGTCCAGGACTGGCAGCGACATCCAGCGTGGAACATCGCCGCCTGTCCTGGACTGCTCCTCACTGCCACAGCTCCACGCCACCGGGATGAAGATAGAAGATGCATCCGTGATGGAGGAAGATGTCGCCTCCTGGATAAAGATGGATGTCCGGACTCCAGGAACTGTAAGTAGATTTCCTGGGGTTAGTGTTAGGTTTTTTTTTGGGTGTTTTTTTTTTTTAATTAGGGCTTTTTTCTTTTAATGGGCAGTAAAAGAGCTGAATGCCCTTTTAAGGGCAATGCCCATACAAATGCCCCTTTAGAGGCAATGCGGCATATGTATCAAGCTCTGAATGGAGCTTGATGCCCCGTGTTTCTGGGAGCCTGCAGGCTCGCCAGAAACAGCAGTTATGAAGCAGCGGTCACAAAGACCGCTGCTCCATAACCTGTCCGCCTGCTCTGAGCAGGTGGACAGACATCGCCGGAAATCAACCTGATCAAGTACAATCGGGTTAATTGACACCCCCTGCTGGCGGCCCATTGGCCGCAAGTCTGCAGGGGGCGGCGTTGCACCAACAGCTCTTGTGAGCTGCTGGTGCAATGCTGAATACGGGGAGCGTATTGCTCGCCGTATTCAGCGAGGTCTGGCGGACCTGATCCGCACTGTCGGATCAGGTCCGCCAGACCTTGATAACTAGAGTCCATTGGGTAGCTTAGGATTTTTTAGTGTTAGGTTTTTTTTATTTTGGGGGTTGGTTGGGTGGGGAGTTTTACTTTTAGGGGGGACTTAGTAATGTTTTAAGGTAAAAGTGCTGTTTAACTTAGGGTAATGCCCTACAAAAGGCCTTTTTAATGTCTATTGGTAGTTTATTGATGTTAGGGGGTGTTTTTTTTTTATAGGGCTATTAGATTAGGTGTAATTTTTATTATTTTGGATAATTTTGTTTATTATTTTTGTCATCTTAGTGTGTTTTTTTATTTCCATAATTTTAGCATTTTTATTTTTTGGTAATGTTAGATTTTATTTATATTTTTGTACTGTTTTAAATGTGTAATTTTTATTTTTTATTTTATTTTCTTAAAATAGTTATATTTGGTTAATTTATAGTTTACATTTTTTAGTTATTTCAAGATAGATATATTGTAAATTAAATTTAGGGGGGTGTTAGGTTTAGGGGTTAATAGTTTCATTTAGTGATTTGCGATGTGGGGGCCAGCGGTTTAGGGGTTAATACGTTTAGTTTAGTTTATTAGTAGCGATGTGGGGGGTTGCAGTTTAGGGGTTAATAACTTTAAATAGTGTCAGCGATGTCAGGCGGCGGATTAGGGGTGTCTAGACTAGGGGGTTATGTTAGGGTGTTAGGTTTTAACATAACTTTCTTTTCCCCATAAACATCAATGGGGATTGCGTTACAGCAATCGCATTCCGCAATCGCAGGTGCACGAGCACGTAAAGTCAAGCCTTGGGTTTTGTGCGGTATGGAGCTACAACAAGAGAAAGTTTTTTAGTAACTTGTAATGGCAGTTCTATGAAGAGTGTGCTAACGCTAATTTTTTGCCTTATTTACGCACCCGGTATAGCGCAAAACTTGCAATCTTGGTGCATGTTTATTATCTGGATGGTTACAACAAATAATAGCCCTCAGTGACCACCTGATACAAATATAAGTATTTAACCATTCAACTGAAAGAATAGATTTCTTCATTTTTGGTCACCTACTAGACAGGTTAGTTATTGATATAGCAATCACCTGATGTGATCGTGTAAAGAATGAAAGCAGCAATGAAGAATGTGTAAGTGCCACAAGTTACAGAAATTCATTGCTTTACTTTTGCTGACAACAAAAAGTTTTATTATTACTCTATCAGCTAATATACAAGTTTTGCGTAATGGTGTGGTACGGTTATACCGCTGAAAAATTGACCATTGCGCATGGAATGGCCGGTAACGCATATTACGAGTCACGGCGTTATGGGCTGTAACAGATGCATTTTAGCCTTAACGCAACCCTCCATTCCACACTGAAAAAATGACGTTTGAATGCAGGATTTTCCATAGTGCCATATTACAGGTTGTTGCAATCTGGCTAAAATGCTTGCGTTATAGCCTATACTGACACAAGCCTTTTCGCGATCTGAGACCAGTAGTTATGGATTTTTCTAAACAAAAATGTTTCACAAAACTCATAACTAAAATGTTACAAAGTACACTAGCACCCATAAACTACCTATTAACCCCTAAACTGCCACCCTCCCGCATCGCAAAAACTATATTAAACCTATTAACCCCTAATCTGCCGCCCACCCACATCGCCGACACTAAAATAAACCTATTAACCCCTAAACCGCCGACCCCCCCACATCGCCAACACTAAATAAATCTATTAACCCCTAAACTGCCAGCCCCCCACATCGCAACTAATAAACTAAACCTATTAACCCCTAAACCGACGGCCCCCCACATTGCAAAACACTAAATTAAACTAATAACCCCTAAACCTAACACCCCCCTAACTTTAAATTAAAAGTTACAATATAACTAAAGGGACAGTCAACACCAGAATTTTTGTTGTTTTAAAAGATAGATAATCCCTTAATGACCCATTCCCCAGTTTTGCATAACCAACACAGTTATAATAATACACGTTTTATCTCTGTGATTACTTTGTATCTAATGCCTATGCAGACTGCCCCCTTATTTCAGTTCTTTTGACAGACTTGCATTTTAGCCAATCAGTGCTCACTCCTCTGTAAATTCACGTGCATGAGCTCAATGTTATCTATATGAAACACATGAACTAACGCCCTCTAGTGGTGAAAACTGTCTAAGAAATTAGCATATGAACCTCCTAGGTTTAGCTTTCAACTAAGAGAACAAAGCAAAATTAGTGATAAAAGTAAATTGGAAAGTTGTTTAAAATTACATGCCCTATTTGAACCATGAAAGTTATTTTTGGACTTGACTGTTCCTTTAAAATAAATAAAAACTTACCTGTGAAATAAAAATAAACCTTACATTAAACTATAAATTAACCTAACATAACTATTCTGATAAAATAAAAAAACTACCAATTAAATATCCTAAATTACATAAATAAAAAAACCTAACACTACGAAAAAATAAAAAACCTAAATTGCAAATTTAAATAAACCTAATACTACGAAAAAATAAATATAAAAATCTAACATTATTTTTTGTAATCTTAGAGTTTTTTATTTTTCGTATTTTTAGTGTTTATTATTTTTTGTAATGTTAGATTTTTAATTTTTTTTCGTAGTATTAGGTTTATTTTAATTTGTAATTTTTTTTTTTCGTAGTGTTTCTGTGTGTGTGTGTGAGTTTAGGTCTGTGTGTAAATGAGTGTGTGTGAGTATGAGTCTGTGTGTGCATGAGTGTGTGCATGCATTAGTCTGTATTTGTCTGAACATGTGAATGTCTGTGTGAAATTGTGTGTGTTTATGAGGTTGTGTATCTGTGTGTATATGGATGTGTGAGTGTATGTGTCTATGCATGTATGTGTATGAATGTGTGAGTGTATGTGTCTGTGCATTTATATGTATGAATGTGTGAGTGTATGTGTCTATGCATGTATGTTTATAAATGTGTGAGTTTATGTGTCTATGCATGCATGTATGTGTATGAATGTGTGAGTGTATTTGTCTATGCATGTATGTGTATGAATGTGTGAGTGTATGTGTCTATGCATGTATGTGTATGAATGTGTGAGTGTATGTGTCTATGCATGTATGTGTATGAATGTGTGAGTGTATGTGTCTATGCATGTATGCGTCTATGTATGTATGTGTATGTGTCTATGCATGTATGTGTATGAATGTGTGAGTGTATGTGTCTATGCATGTATGTGTATGAATGTGTGAGTGTATGTGTCTATGCATGTATGTGTATGAATATGTGAGTGTATATGTCTATGCATGTATGTGTATGAATGTGTGAGTGTATGTGTCTATGCATGTATGTGTATGAATGTAAGAGTGTATGTGTCTATGCATGTATGTGTATAAATGTGTGAGTGTATGTGTCTATGCATGTATGTGTATGAATGTGTAAGTGTATGTGTCTATGCATGTATGCGTCTATGTATGTATGTGTATGTGTCTATGCATGTATGTGTATGAATGTGTGAGTGTATGTGTCTATGCATGTATGTGTATGAATGTGTGAGTGTATGTGTCTATGCATGTATGTGTATGAATATGTGAGTGTATGTGTCTATGCATGTATGTGTATGAATGTGTAAGTGTATGTGTCTATGCATGTATGCGTCTATGTATGTATGTGTATGTGTCTATGCATGTATGTGTATGAATGTGTGAGTGTATGTGTCTATGCATGTATGTGTATGAATGTGTAAGTGTATGTGTCTATGCATGTATGCGTCTATGTATGTATGTGTATGTGTCTATGCATGTATGTGTATGAATGTGTGAGTGTATATGTCTATGCATGTATGTGTATGAATGTGTGAGTGTATATGTCTATGCATGTATGTGTATGAATGTGTGAGTGTATGTGTCTATGCATGTATGTGTATGAATGTGTGAGTGTATGTGTCTATGCATGTATGTGTATGAATGTGTGAGTGTATGTGTCTATGCATGTATGTGTATGAATGTGTGAGTGTATGTGTCTATGCATGTATGTGTATGAATGTGTGAGTGTATGTGTCTATGCATGTATGTGTATGAATGTGTGAGTGTATATGTCTATGCATGTATGTGTATGAATGTGTGAGTGTATATGTCTATGCATGTATGTGTATGAATGTGTGAGTGTATGTGTCTATGCATGTATGTGTATGTGTCTATGCATGTATGTGTATGTGTCTATGCATGTATGTGTATGAATGTGTGAGTGTATGTGTATATGTATGTGTCTATGCATGTATGTGTATGAATGTGTGAGTGTATGTGTCTATGCATGTATGTGTATGAATGTGTGAGTGTATGTGTTTATGCATGTATGTGTATGAATGTGTGAGTGTATGTGTCTATGCATGTATGTGTATGAATGTGTGAGTGTATATGTCTATGCATGTATGTGTATGAATGTGTGAGTGTATGTGTCTATGCATGTATGTGTATGAATGTGTGAGTGTATGTCTCTATGCATGTATGTGTATGAATGTGTGAGTGTATGTGTCTATGCATGTATGTGTATGAATGTGTGAGTGTATGTGTCTATGCATGTATGTGTATGTGTCTATGCATGTATGTGTATGAATGTGTAAGTGTATGTGTCTATGCATGTATGTGTATGTGTCTATGCATGTATGTGTATGAATGTGTGAGTCTATGTGTATATGTATGTGTATGTGTCTATGCATGTATGTGTATGAATGTGTGAGTGTATGTGTCTATGCATGTATGTGTATAAATGTGTGAGTGTATGTGTCTATGCATGTATGTGTATGAATGTGTGAGTGTATATGTCTATGCATGTATGTGTATGAATGTGTGAGTGTATATGTCTATGCATGTATGTGTATGAATGTGTGAGTGTATGTGTCTATGCATGTATGTGTATGAATGTGTGAGTGTATGTGTCTATGCATGTATGTGTATGACGGTGTGAGTGTATGTGTCTATGCATGTATGTGTATGAATGTGTGAGTGTATGTGTCTATGCATGTATGTGTATGAATGTGTAAGTGTATGTGTCTATGCATGTATGTGTATGAATGTGTGAGTGTATGTGTCTATGCATGTATGTTTATGAATGTGTGAGTGTATATGTCTATGCATGTATGTGTATGAATGTGTGAGTGTATGTGTCTATGCATGTATGTGTATGAATGTGTGAGTGTATGTGTCTATGCATGTATGCGTCTATGTATGTATGTGTATGTGTCTATGCATGTATGTGTATGAATGTGTGAGTGTATGTGTATGAATGTGTGAGTGTATGTGTCTATGCATGTATGTGTATAAATGTGTGAGTGTATGTGTCTATGCATGTATGTGTATGAATGTGTAAGTGTATGTGTCTATGCATGTATGCGTCTATGTATGTATGTGTATGTGTCTATGCATGTATGTGTATGAATGTGTGAGTGTATGTGTCTATGCATGTATGTGTATGAATGTGTGAGTGTATGTGTCTATGCATGTATGTGTATGAATGTGTGAGTGTATGTGTCTATGCATGTATGTGTATGAATGTGTGAGTGTATGTGTATGAATGTGTGAGTGTATGTGTCTATGCATGTATGTGTATAAATGTGTGAGTGTATGTGTCTATGCATGTATGTGTATGAATGTGTAAGTGTATGTGTCTATGCATGTATGCGTCTATGTATGTATGTGTATGTGTCTATGCATGTATGTGTATGAATGTGTGAGTGTATGTGTCTATGCATGTATGTGTATGAATGTGTGAGTGTATGTGTCTATGCATGTATGTGTATGAATGTGTGAGTGTATGTGTCTATGCATGTATGTGTATGAATGTGTAAGTGTATGTGTCTATGCATGTATGCGTCTATGTATGTATGTGTATGTGTCTATGCATGTATGTGTATGAATGTGTGAGTGTATGTGTCTATGCATGTATGTGTATGAATGTAAGAGTGTATGTGTCTATGCATGTATGTGTATAAATGTGTGAGTGTGTGTGTCTATGCATGTATGTGTATGAATGTGTAAGTGTATGTGTCTATGCATGTATGCGTCTATGTATGTATGTGTATGTGTCTATGCATGTATGTGTATGAATGTGTGAGTGTATGTGTCTATGCATGTATGTGTATGAATGTGTGAGTGTATGTGTCTATGCATGTATGTGTATGAATATGTGAGTGTATGTGTCTATGCATGTATGTGTATGAATGTGTAAGTGTATGTGTCTATGCATGTATGCGTCTATGTATGTATGTGTATGTGTCTATGCATGTATGTGTATGAATGTGTGAGTGTATGTGTCTATGCATGTATGTGTATGAATGTGTAAGTGTATGTGTCTATGCATGTATGCGTCTATGTATGTATGTGTATGTGTCTATGCATGTATGTGTATGAATGTGTGAGTGTATATGTCTATGCATGTATGTGTATGAATGTGTGAGTGTATATGTCTATGCATGTATGTGTATGAATGTGTGAGTGTATGTGTCTATGCATGTATGTGTATGAATGTGTGAGTGTATGTGTCTATGCATGTATGTGTATGAATGTGTGAGTGTATGTGTCTATGCATGTATGTGTATGAATGTGTGAGTGTATGTGTCTATGCATGTATGTGTATGAATGTGTGAGTGTATATGTCTATGCATGTATGTGTATGTGTCTATGCATGTATGTGTATGAATGTGTGAGTGTATATGTCTATGCATGTATGTGTATGAATGTGTGAGTGTATGTGTCTATGCATGTATGTGTATGAATGTGTGAGTGTATATGTCTATGCATGTATGTGTATGAATGTGTGAGTGTATGTGTCTATGCATGTATGTGTATGAATGTGTGAGTGTATATGTCTATGCATGTATGTGTATGAATGTGTGAGTGTATGTGTCTATGCATGTATGTGTATGAATGTGTGAGTGTATGTGTCTATGCATGTATGTGTATGAATGTGTGAGTGTATGTGTCTATGCATGTATGTGTATGAATGTGTGAGTGTATGTGTCTATGCCTGTATGTGTATGAATGTGTGAGTATGTGGGTGTACGTGTACATGTGGCTTGGAGTACGGCGTTATGCCGTAACATGTCAGCCTGTGATTTATTTTTCCTTAACTAACTCAGTTTTACCCCGGGGGTCACTTGACCCTGTTTTAATGTATATCCAATAAATTAATTTTACCTATTAAATGAATGTGTGAGTGTATGTGTCTATGCATGTATGTGTATGAATGTGTGAGTGTATGTGTCTATGCATGTATGTGTATGAATATGTGAGTGTATGTGTCTATGCATGTATGTGTATGAATGTGTGAGTGTATGTGTCTATGCATGTATGTGTATGAATGTGTAAGTGTATGTGTCTATGCATGTATGCGTCTATGTATGTATGTGTATGTGTCTATGCATGTATGTGTATGAATGTGTGAGTGTATGTGTCTATGCATGTATGTGTATGAATGTGTAAGTGTATGTGTCTATGCATGTATGCGTCTATGTATGTATGTGTATGTGTCTATGCATGTATGTGTATGAATGTGTGAGTGTATATGTCTATGCATGTATGTGTATGAATGTGTGAGTGTATATGTCTATGCATGTATGTGTATGAATGTGTGAGTGTATGTGTCTATGCATGTATGTGTATGAATGTGTGAGTGTATGTGTCTATGCATGTATGTGTATGAATGTGTGAGTGTATGTGTCTATGCATGTATGTGTATGAATGTGTGAGTGTATGTGTCTATGCATGTATGTGTATGAATGTGTGAGTGTATATGTCTATGCATGTATGTGTATGTGTCTATGCATGTATGTGTATGAATGTGTGAGTGTATATGTCTATGCATGTATGTGTATGAATGTGTGAGTGTATGTGTCTATGCATGTATGTGTATGAATGTGTGAGTGTATATGTCTATGCATGTATGTGTATGAATGTGTGAGTGTATGTGTCTATGCATGTATGTGTATGAATGTGTGAGTGTATATGTCTATGCATGTATGTGTATGAATGTGTGAGTGTATGTGTCTATGCATGTATGTGTATGAATGTGTGAGTGTATGTGTCTATGCATGTATGTGTATGAATGTGTGAGTGTATGTGTCTATGCATGTATGTGTATGAATGTGTGAGTGTATGTGTCTATGCCTGTATGTGTATGAATGTGTGAGTATGTGGGTGTACGTGTACATGTGGCTTGGAGTACGGCGTTATGCCGTAACATGTCAGCCTGTGATTTATTTTTCCTTAACTAACTCAGTTTTACCCCGGGGGTCACTTGACCCTGTTTTAATGTATATCCAATAAATTAATTTTACCTATTAAATGAATGTGTGAGTGTATGTGTCTATGCATGTATGTGTATGAATGTGTGAGTGTATGTGTCTATGCATGTATGTGTATGAATATGTGAGTGTATGTGTCTATGCATGTATGTGTATGAATGTGTAAGTGTATGTGTCTATGCATGTATGCGTCTATGTATGTATGTGTATGTGTCTATGCATGTATGTGTATGAATGTGTGAGTGTATGTGTCTATGCATGTATGTGTATGAATGTGTGAGTGTATGTGTCTATGCCTGTATGTGTATGAATGTGTGAGTATGTGGGTGTACGTGTACATGTGGCTTGGAGTACGGCGTTATGCCGTAACATGTCAGCCTGTGATTTATTTTTCCTTAACTAACTCAGTTTTACCCCGGGGGTCACTTGACCCTGTTTTAATGTATATCCAATAAATTAATTTTACCTATTGTACACTCGGTGCTCCTATATTTTTTGTTATTTGTACGTGTATATGAGTGAGTGTGTATATGAGTGAGTGTGTATATGAGTGAGTGTGTATATGAGTGAGTGTGTATATGAGTGAGTGTGTATATGAGTAAGTGTGTATATGAGTGAGTGTGTATATGAGTGAGTGTGTATATGAGTAAGTGTGTATATGAGTGAGTGTGTATATGAGTGAGTGTGTATATGAGTAAGTGTGTATATGAGTGAGTGTGTATATGAGTGTGTATATGAGTGAGTGTGTATATGAGTGAGTGTGTATATGAGTGAGTGTGTATATGAGTGAGTGTGTATATGAGTAAGTGTGTATATGAGTGAGTGTGTATATGAGTGAGTGTGTATATGAGTGAGTGTGTATATGAGTGAGTGTGTATTTGAGTGAGTGTGTATATGAGTGAGTGTGTATATGAGTGAGTGTGTATATGAGTGAGTGTGTATATGAGTGAGTGTGTATATGAGTGTGTATATGAGTGAGTGTGTATATGAGTAAGTGTGTATATGAGTGAGTGTGTATATGAGTGAGTGTGTATATGAGTGAGTGTGTATATGAGTGAGTGAGTGTGTGAATTAGTATGTGTAAATTACTCGGTGAATAAAATGATAATGTGCAGAATCTCTGCCTCCATAATAAATATAATATATACCTGCTCCAGCCCAGCAGTGGGGGTGTGGCTGCCACTAGGGCGATCACCCATGTCAAGACACAGCCTGTTACAGCATGGGTCTCCCGGAATGTGAAGGCTCCCATAGGTTTGCAGATCACCAGGAACCTTTCAAAGGCCACTACAGCCAAAGACCACAGGCTGACCATTCCTGCAATGAGCAAATTACACCGTGATTAGAGCTTCTGATGGCAAACTGAGTTTCACTATTATGTAAAAGGGGATTGTTCGGGTTGGGGTCCCTATCAAGGAACTCATGATATCGTTTTTTGGAAATACGTGCGAAGATAATAATTGATAACCTTTGTAGGAACACAATGGGCTTCATGATCAAGCTCTAGACAAACAACTTGTCCAACTGAGGTTTGGGAGAGAGCAGCCTCAGCCCTCGTTTAAAGGGATTTGAAACCCAAAAATTGTCTTTTGTGATTCGGGCAGAGCATACAATTTAAAAAAAGTTTCCCATTTACTTCTTTTATCAAATTTGCAATGTTCCCATGATATTCTGTGTTAAAGAGATACCTAGGTAGGCATCTGGAGCACTACATAGCAGGAAATAGTGCTGACAACTAGTGCTCTTGCAAATGGATGACATTCTTGTAAAACCGCTGCCGTATAGTGCTCCAGAAATGTATCCGCTCCTAAGCTTATGTCCCTGCTTTTCAACAAAAATGACCAAGAGAACGAAGAAAAAAATGAAAATAGAAGTTGGAAATTTCTTTAAAATCGCATGCTCTATCTGAATCGTAAGAGAAAAAATTTGGGTTTCATATCCCTTTAAGATTGCACAAGCAAATCCTGCCCCCCGTTGTCAAGCATCCTGAACCTCTGAGGCAGTGGATAGGTCAGAAAACTGCAGCCGTATGACCGCTGCTTCTTAACGTGCACTGCAAGCGCTGTGGGAGGGACTATCCTGATTCAGATGGAGCATACAGTTTAAATAGACTTTCCAATTTACTTCCATTATCAAATTGTGCACAGTTTTTTTTTATATATGCACACTTTATGAGGCACCAACTCCTACTGAACATGTGCAACAGTTCACAGTGTATACATACAGTATGTGAGTGTGTGATTGGCTGATGGCTGTCACATGCTATAGTGGGCCGGCAAATTGAAGTCAATTTGTTCTGACTAAGCTCTCCTCCCTGGTAAGATGATCTAAGACTTCTTGTCAATAAGGTGCAGTTCCTCAAATTATTTTATAACGTTAGCCTGATAGCTGTTTATCTAGCCATATAGGGCTCGATTTATCAAGCCTTCTCCTGCTCTTCGACTGCAGGTTCTCACAGGAGAACCTGAAGTCCATATTTATGAAGCCGCGGTCATCCATATTTATAAAGCAGCTTCCTATCCTCTTCTCCACCTCTTAGGTGGAGAATTTAAATCTCCCCGGTCTCATCCAACTGGGAAGATTGACAGCTCTTGCCCGCGCGTGATTGGCTGTGTGCGGGCAGGGGGCGGCATTGTACAAGAGCGCAAAATAGCGCTCTTGTGCAATGCTGAATTCTGCCAACGGAATATGTACACCCAAGTCTGCCGACGCTTGATAAATCGAGCCCATAGGGTTCGGGATGTGAAGGAGACACACATATATTGCAATAAAATGCTTAATAGAAGCCCTCAAAGATTTTGCATTATCTCTCCATGCCGGCGTGATTTTGATCATCAGGCCCTAAGTGCTATTGCACTGTATTTTTATTGTGCACTTATTGATTAAGCAGTTCTACTGTATTTATTGGTCCTGAACCTCTCACACATGCTCACCACAGCTGCATTTGGTTTAGTATAATCACTAGTTGCCTTAAGTCTGTTGCTAAGGACTAAGTCTGTGAGTGATTGGTGAGTGCTCCGCCTCCACGGAGCAGATTCCCTAATGTAAAACATTAACTACTGTGCATAAAACAGCTAGAAGCCACATCTCTTTTTAGTTGCTCTTTTACTTGCGAGACTTCTACATTTCTCTTTCTTAAACAGTCTGTTTCATTGTTGTAATTAACAAAATAACTAAGCAGTGGGTTATACTTTTTAGAAATAATTGTTATATGTATTATTCATAATTTTAAAAAGGGTTTTAGCTTTTATTTTTATTTTTCACTTCATTTGTGAAATGTCCATTACTTTCTGTCAAGGGACAAGAAGGATGCGGTCTCTACAGGAAGGCTTATCTACCATGATGTTATAAATCTTGAGTTGGTTTACTTTTCAGATAATGCTAGAGAGACAGCAAATCTGTTTTGAGAAGAGGCAGAATGTAACTTAAAGGGACAGTCAAGTCCAAAAAAAACTTTCATGTTTCAAATAGGGCATGTAATTTTAAACAACTTTCCAATTTACTTTTATCACCAATTTTGTTTTGTTCTCTTGGTATTCTTAGTTGAAAGCTAAACCTAGGAAGGCTCATATGATAATTTCTAAGCCCTTGAAGGCCGCCTCTAATCACATGCTTTTGTATTTGCTTTTCACAACAGGGGAGAGCTAGTTCCTGTAAGCCATATAGATAACACTGTGAGCACGCCTGTGAATTGTGGCAGACACTGCACTAATTGGCTAAAATGAAAGTCAATAGATAATAAATAAAATGTTATGTGATCAGGGGGCTGTCAGAAGATGCTTAGATACAAGGTAATCACAGAGGTAAAAAGTATATTAATATAACCGTGGTGGCTGTGCAAAACTGGGGAATGGGTAATAAAAAGATTATCTATCTTTTAAAGCAACAAAAATTCTGGTGTTGACTGTCCCTTTAATGCCTTAGGGTAGTGGCTACAATGAAAAATTTTGCGATGAAACAAGTAAGTTGTTTGCTGTTTTACACAGTCCTTTTCTTTTTATGTGTACTTTGATTTAACATATTTGTTTTTACTAAAGGAACACTGTTTTATATCCCTTTAAGCAGCATAGCAATATAATGTGTGTTATATTGTTGAACAAAGACAAGTCGGAGCACATGTATGTAATGTATGTAATACAAGCTTCCTTGGAGTTATTTATGAGTCAGCAATGATTGGTTAAAATTCAAGTCTGGCAAAAGAACTGACACAAGGAGACAGTCTGCAGAGGCTTAGATACAAGGTAATCAAAGAGGTAAAAAGTATATTAATATAACAGTATTGGTTATGCAAAACTGGGGAATGGGTAATAAAGGTGTTATCTATCTTTTTAAACAATAAAAATTATGGAGTAGACTGTCCCTTTAAAGTCTGTAAAAATGAGCATTAATGTATTGTTTAGTTTTGAAAAGAAGCATTTTCCAATATACATATATTAGCAAAAAATCTAATAAATGATGTGACTGTTTTAGTGACACATTTTACAGTACACAGAGCAAACGTACCTAATCCCCATGTACTCTTATTTAAATACCACACCTGCTGAGAGAGATAGGGGTGGTATGTATTCATCAACATAAGCTAAGTCACACAATGTATTCTCCCTGGGAGTGTTTAAATGCAGTACATACGCTAGGGAGATGTGCAATTCATGTCAGTTATATAGAGTCAGATTACAAGTGGCACACTAACAGATTTTTAACTGCACTCAAAGTAAACTTTTAACACTGGCAGGATAGCATGCGTATTACAAATTACTTCAGATATCACGACCGCGTCAACTTCTCCCCATAGGGATCAATTTATCAATGTGCGAGCGGACATGTGAACCGTTGTAGCGGATCATGTCCGCCGCACATCGATAAATGCCAATAGCATACGCTTTTGGCATTTATCATTGCACAAGCATTTCTAGTGAAATGCTTGTGCAATGCAGCCCCCCGCACATTCACGGCCAATCGGCCGATAGCAGGGGGTGTCAATCAACCCGATCGTATCCGATCAGGCTGATTGCTGTCTGCCGCCTCAGAAGTGGCGGATGAGTTAAGGAGCAGCGTTCTTAAGACCGCTGCTTCTTAACACCTGTTTCTGGCGAGCCTGAAGGTTCGCGCGGAAACAGGTGAATACGGGGCATGATATATCAGCCCCATAGACTTCAGTATAGCCCACTGTTAAAAAACAAACAAAAAACAACAAGCATTAGACCAACTGCACTAAACCCCAAGGTAGCTATGAATATTTTACATTCCAATTTTCTTTACATAGAAGAACATTTTCTTTTTATTTAATATAAAAAAATTATAATATATATATAGGGTTGCCAGGTGTCCAGTATTCAACCGGACAGTCCATTTTGCAGGCTGTCCAGTAAAATTTTCACAAAGAAATATGGTTCACTTAACTGTCCAGTTTTTTAAAGTCCCTGTGTCGTAGCTAAATGCAAAAGGGCTCCGAGGCCTCAATGCAGTACAAATACGGAGCAGAAAAAAATGTGGGGGCCATCAAGGGGGTCAAATCACTGTTTGCATGTGTTATGCCAGCAGCTAAAGATGTAAAATTATTGATTTGTATGTTACAGGCAGCCAAGGGGTAAAATGACTGCTCAGTTGTGAAAAATATACATGTAGGATCAAGAACGGGGCTAAGGTAGAGTTTTTGGGAGGCATTGTGTGACCCCACCTACCATTGTGCATAGTCCCCAACAGATTGTCTAATATTTTTTGTGGAGGACAGCTGGCAACTCTATATATATAATGATTTTTAAAAATATATATCTATATGAATATATACAGGAATAGATATATAAATATATATATATAGAAATATTTATTGAAAATACAAAGAACATTTTCTTCTAAGTGAATAACATTGAAATCTAAAAAATATTTTTTGTTTAAATGTATTTGAGTGTAAAGGGTTCCAAAGTTTGTATATACGTATTTGTGTGTGTGTGTGTGTGTGTGTATATATATATATATATATATATATATATATACCAGAGCCGAAATACCAGGCAATTCCTCTCAGAACAAGGAACACAGCAACCCTAGACAATCGTTTTGTCCTTCATTGGGCATCGTCAGTGAGGTGTAGCCATATTCCTCTAAGCAGTAGCACACTGAGCAAGGAGTCCACGTCTGGTTGCCCCTTTTTCCCATAGGGAGACTAAATACACACAGAGAGAAGCACACTCACAGGAACGAACAACTGGCTCAATACTATTGTTAGCCTGTTCTATGGTGATTTACCACCTGGGTGCAGCTTCTTTTAGCCCAGTAATGCTTTTCACAGAGAAGAACTTTCCTGTATATCAGTCTGATCCCGCCTATTAAGGTCAGTCCAGCACCGAAATACCAGGCAATTCCTCTCTGAACAAGGAACACAGCAATCCCAGACGATCATTCGGCCTTCATTGGGCAACCAGACGTGGACTACATGCTCAGTGTGCTTAGAGGAATATGGCTACACCTCACTGACGAGGCCCAATGAAGGCCGAAACGATCATCTGGGGTTGCTGTGTTCCTTGTTCAGAGAGGAATTGCCTAGTATTTCGGCGCTGGACTGACCGTAATAGGCGGGATCAGACTGATATACTACAGGAAAGTTCTACTCTGTGAAAAGCATTACTGGGCTAAAAGAAGCTGCACCCAGGTGGTAGATCGCCATAGAACAGGCTAACAATGGTATTGAGCCAGTTGTTCGTTCCTGTGAGTGCACTTCTTTCTGTATATATATATATATATATATATATATATTAATTTATATGTGTATAAGTGGGGGTACTCACCTGTACTGAGTACCACCACCTCTGCCATACATTTTTTTTGAGTACCAGCAAAAAAATTTCATACAAAAAAGCACTGTGTGTGTATATATATATATATATATATATTATAGCCCTTTCCAGTCAAATACCTTGTCATATACCTTTTAACCCTTAAAAATATTTAATATAAATATTAAAACATTTTTTTATAAGGGTTAAAAGGTATATGGTATATGACAAGGTATTTGACTAGAAAGGGCTATATATATATATATATATATATATATATATATATATATATATATATATATATATATTATAGCCCTTTCCAGTCAAATACTTTGTCATATACCTTTTAACCCTTATAAAGAAATGTTTTAATATTTATATTAAATATTTTTATCAGAAAGTATATATATGAGAGTAATAGTTTATTTTAATGTATTTATGTTGTGTTTGGTGCAACTTTTTCTTTAAACCCTACACCTTACGCAAGGTCTTCAGGAATAATTTTGTTAGCACGGTCGCAATATTATTTATTGCGTCCCATGCTAACAATAGCACACCACTTGTAAGTTAGTCTCGTATTCTAATATAAAATCTAACAAAGACTGGACAGTATAATCTGATACTGATTGAAAATGTACCCTACTATGAGAAACTTGTAATCACTCTATATAGCTGGTAACAAAAATCTTTATTATGTTATATTTAGCAAAGGCCAGTTAAAAATGGAGCAATATATGCAATGTGTCTACAATATATACAAGAGCAAAAATCATAATTAAACATAAAAATACATTTGTTTTAAAGGCTATTTACTATTATTTAAACCTACTAGTACATCTCACAAACAATCACCATTAGCAGGTATCAGAAATTAGACTGTTTAATGAATCATATTATTTAAAGAGCCTAGAATGGTATCCATACCAGGGCTGGGTCTAGAGTGTTGGACATGTAAAAGAAGCAATGTATTAACATTTTTGGTTTTTGAAACACAGATTTTTGGTTTTTGAAAAACAGATGTTTCAGTGCTAAACAAAATGGTTTTATATTTGTGGAACATGTTACTGTTCTCTATTTTTATATAAATCACTAACCTCTCATCCCATGGACCAGTTGAGTTCAAACATGTGCTTCCTGTTAGTTGAAATATCAGTTTAACTCACTGGTTTTTAATCCTGTCCTCAGGCCTCCCCAACAGGCCAGGTTTTCAGGATAACCTTGGATGAGAGCAGGTAAAATAACCACGTTTACTAATCAGATGATTATTTCACCTGTGCTTCAGTTTAGGAATCCTAAAAATGTAGCCTATTAGGGAGGCATGAGGACAGGTTTGAAAACCAGTAATTTAACCTGAGAAATGTTAAGGGTAAAAAGTAAACCATGTTAAAATAGTATGATGTTAAAATAGCACAACATATATATTTTTTTGCATTTAATATGTGGGGTGCTGTACCATCCCATAATACCCTCCAGAGCCATCATTGCTCCATACGTTGCTGAGGATAAGGATGCACTGGGGGAAGAGAGTACAAATTAAAAATTCAACATTTTGGTTAAAATAGTCTGGTGAAACTCATAACTTCATCTCCAATATTCTTAGTGTAGCTACTTACCTCCCAGTGTTGCTGTAAAGCCTTCTATTTTGCATGCCAAGGTTCCCAGAGAGAAATACATCTGAGAGAAGCTGTAGAATGCCATGGTAGACCCAAAGCAGACTACTACAAGGTTGGCAACCGCCAAGTTTACCAGAATGTAGTTAAGGTGTGAGCGAAGCTTCTTATACTTGATTGTGCAGATGACGGTCAACATGTTGAGGGGAAAGCCGAAAATAATTGTGAATAACATAAAGGCTGACATACTCATAAAGATGCCCGGAGTGCCCAAATGTGTCTGGGGTACCAGGAATGGGCTCAATGCTGTTATGTTGTTGGTTTCTAGGGGAATAGGGATGTAGAACTCATCTGGCATCTCCATTCTTAAATCTGGGCGGCCTTTGCTCATCTTGGATGTTAGGTAGTTAGTATCAAAAGGAAAAAATGGAAAACTTTAAACCTGTGATGTACAACAGGCCACAAACACTAGGGACATAAAACGATGACAAGTATCTACACTCAATGGCCCTGGTACTGCCAGTGAGCTTATGCCCTTTAGTACAAAGGGGGAGAGTATAAGTGTCTTTTATACCTGAGAAAGGAAGAAAAGGTCTGGCAATGGACCCAATTATTCTTTTCCTTCTAATCTTATTTAAGAACTAAAATCCAAGCTTAATGGTTTATCCGACCGCTGAATCAATAGCATGGTGGAATTGCATGGGAAGGTGGCAAGGGATAATCTTTCTGGCAATCTCCTTTTATTGTCACTTAATCAGCAGCAGAGGGCTTTAATCAGCCCTGATTAAGATACTTTGCAAGCATTCTTGTAGGCCTACATAAACTGTAAGGTAGTTTATATTATCCAAACGAAATTAATAATATTAGTCTTGGGAAGAGTTATAAATATGCACTAAATGTTAAATAGATTCAAGATACTTTTCACTGCAACAGGACTCTGGGAAAAACTAGTAATGTTGGTTATATTCCTGATTTTACAGTAAAAATTGTTTTTATTTTAATATAATAACATTTAAGTTTAAGGAGAAATATATTAAAAAACAGACAAGTTTCAGCACATACTAGAAAAAAATGTCACTCTATTATTATTGTTTATTTTTATTGTGCCTTGTCTTCTTCCTTGGTACTAAATAGATGATACAGAGTTGAGCGCTATTTAACACTCCCGCTTGAGCGTTAACGTAAGCCTTTTGCGCTCGTCGGGTTGCGCTCTTATTATGAGTTGAAAGTAGACTGTTTTCGCTCTCTCACTAACCCAATGGGCGCAAAAAGCAAGTTAGAATATTGCGTGCGCGTTCACGTATTACCCCATAGAAGTAAATGGAGCAAAAAAAGTGGGAAAAAACAGCCTACTTGCGCACAAACCTGATCCCATGTTCTCATGTGAGCTAACTCGACTTGAAAATATGAATATATCACATTCCAATGTTCTTCACATAGAAGAATATGTTCTATTTATTCATAAATAAATCTTTCTACATATATCTGATGGAATTTTGGTAAAATATATATCTCTACCTATATATATATATATATATATATATATATATATATCACACAGAGAAAGTCCAGCACTCACTTACAAGCTCTCAGCTAAGAATAAAAGCACAAATGGAAGGGTTAGTTACCACATTTGGCCAAATGGGACAAGCCCAGGTACCACGTCAAGGTCCCTTCCAAAAACCTGGGACCCTAAAACAGCCACACAATGCAAGCTCTCAATTCAACAAACTGGGAACAAGTGAAGGGTGCACAGGTTTATGTAATCACCCCAGACATATACAAAACACGGAAGGGGACTGCACTCTCAGACCGGACCGGGTACACATCCCATGACCCTGGAACATGCTCAGCCCTGGGTGCTCACTGGCACTCACAGGAAGCTGTGCTGTCCCCAGAGTCACAGGCAGTCAACCCCAGACAGGTCTGGGTGCAAGAACCATAGGGAAAATGACAAAACAAATTAATACAACACACAGAGATAATTGCTCTGTGTATGCTCGGATACGATCGGGTTGATTGACACCCCCTGCTAGCGGAATCTGCAGGGGGCAGCATTGCACCAGCAATTCACCAGAACTACTATCACGCCTTGGATTGAGCAAAGGCAACATCTAACCAATCCCATGCCGATATTCAACCTATCCTACATTCAAGCCAAGCTGATATTCAACCAATCCTACGCTTTGGATTGAGCAAAACCGAAAACGTACCAATCCCACGCCTAGGATTGTTTGACATCGATCACCATCCAATCATGTTCCAACAAACCATGTGACCCGGAACCATCCAGGTTTGATCTGAACCACGCCAAACATATTGGCGAAATTTGCTTTTGTGTTTACCAGCTTTTTTTCTGATCCGGAACCCTCCGGTTTCCTTATCCTAACAAGGTACTGACTGTTTTGTTCACCTCATTTGGAGGTTTTTTCTGGCATTCTGTTTACAAAAACAGAACGAGGTGCAAAATTTGCCTTTATGGTCCTTAATGTTTTATTGGCATTTACCCTTTAAAATGTGTACTTTTGCACTATCTGTGTTTTATATGTAAACCTTGCAAGGTATATATGTTTTTATTAACATTATTTTATTTTATCATTGCATGATTTTTAATCTATATTAAAGTGTTTATACCCCACTATTTCATATTACACGTCATTATTAGGTATTTCTATTATTAACAGATATACATCTAGTGTTTGGTTAATACCTTTTTCACTATTTATCTCAACACGCTATTAATTTAGAGCTCACCTATACTACATTTTTTGTTTTTTTCATTTCCACTTAGGGGTTTACTCACTTTTGTTGCCAACAGTTTAGACATTAATGTCTGTATGTTGAGTTATTATGAGGGGACAGCAAATGTACACTGTTATACAGGCTGTACACTCACTACTTTACATTGTAGCAAAGTGTCATTTCTTCAGTGTTGTCCCATGAAAAGATATAGTAAAATATTTACAAAAATGTGAGGGGTGTACTCACTTTTGTGGGATACTGTAACTTAGAGGGCTGTAGATCTGACCTGAGGTCTGATATAGATATATAACTTACAGCGCTGTAGGTCTGATCTGAGGTCTGATATAGGTATATAACTTACAGCGCTGTAGATCTGACCTGAGGTCTGATATAGGCATATAACTTACAGCGCTGTAGGTCTGATCTGAGGTCTGATATAGGCATATAACTTACAGCGCTGTAGGTCTGATCTGAGGTCTGATATAGGCATATAACTTACAGCGCTGTAGGTCTGATCTGAGGTCTGATATAGGCATATAACTTACAGCGCTGTAGGTCTGATCTGAGGTCTGATATAGACATATAACTTACAGCGCTGTAGGTCAGATCTGAGGTCTGATATAGGCATATAACTTACAGCGCTGTAGGTCTGATCTGAGGTCTGATATAGACATATAACTTACAGCGCTATAGGTCTGATCTGAGGTCTGATATAGGCATATAACTTACAGGGCTGTAGGTCTGATCTGAGACCTGATATAGGCATATATCTTACATTGCTGTAAGTCTGACCTGAGGTCTAATATAGGCATATCACTTACAGGGCTGTAGATCTGATATAGGCATATAACTTACAGGGCTGTAGATCGGATAACCTACAGGGCTGTAGATCTGATCAGAGTTCTGATATAGGCACAGGAACGGATTTATAATAAGGCAGAGTAGGCATGTGCCTACAAGCACCCTCCATAGAGGGGCGCCTGTCTCTGCCAATTATAAATACTGGTAACCTTAACTAAGATGGCTGCCAGCAGTGAAATAACAGCACTGTGCATGCACGGTGGCCATCTTTGTTAAGGTCAGGCACGTGTCAGTAGAGGGGTGACAAGGGGAATAGGGCATGTGCCAGTCAGGGGTGACAGGTGCATAAGTCATATTACCGCTGTGTAATCAGCGGTCTGCTACCGCCCCGCCCAAGCCTTGCAAAGTATATATGTTTTTATTAACATTATTATTTTATCATTGCATGATTTTTTATCTATATTAAAGTGTTTATACCCCACTATTTTATATTACACTTCATTATTAGGTATTTCTATTATTAACAGATATACATCTAGTGTTTGGTTAATACCTTTTTCACTATTTATCTCAACACGCTATTAATTTAGCGTTCACCTATACTGCATTTTTTTCTTACATTTCCACTTAGGGGTTTACTCACTTTTGTTGCCAACGGTTTAGACATTAATGGCTGTGTGTTGAGTTATTATGAGGGGACAGCAAATTTACACTGTTATACAGGCTGTACACTAACTACTTTACATTGTAGCAAAGTGTCATTTCTTCAGTGTTGTCACATGAAAAGATATAATAAAATTAGGGTTGTACCGATACTAGTATCGGTATCGGTACCGATACCAATTATTTGCATGAGTACTGCTAACGGCCGATTAACCGCAAATCTGCAGGGGGCGGCATTGCACAAGCAGTTCGCCAGAACTACTTATGCAATGTTAAATGCCGACAGCGTATGCTGTCGGCATCCAGCAATGTCGAATGGCTACAGCGAATCATGTCTGCCCGCCATTTGGTAAATCAGCCCCCCCCCCCCCCCGGGGCGGTGATGTGTTATATGCAGACATGGCACTGGGTGTAATATACAGATGTGTGTGTGTTATATGCAGAGATGTGTGTAATATACAGAGATGGTAATGGGTGTAATATGCAGAGCTGTGTGTAATATATAGAGATGACACTGGGTGTAATATACAGAGGTTTTGTGTTATATGCAGGGATGGTACTGGGTGTTATCTGTAGAGATTTGTGTAATATACTGATATGGCACGGGATGTATATATGCATATATGCAGAGGTGTGTGTAATATACAGAAATGGCAGTTGGTGTAATATACAGAGGTGGGTGTAATATACAGAAATGGCAGTGGGTGTAATATACAGACATGTGTGTAATATACATTGATGGCAATGGGTGTAATATGAAGAGGTGAATATGTAATATGCAGAACTGGTGTAATATTCAGAGGTGGCACTGGGTGTAATATACCAGCGGCCATTTTAGTTAAGGCACATCAGTGGGGGGGAGGGTGTGCTTCAGATTTTGGTGCCTACAGGCACCTGGGCTGTAAATCCGGCCCTGTATAGGCATATAACTTACAGGGCTGAAGGTCTGACCTGAGGTCTGATATAGGCATATAACTTACAGGGCTGAAGGTCTGACCTGAGGTCTGATATAGGCATACAACTTACAGGGCTGAAGGTCTGATCTGAGGTCTGATATAGGCATATAACTTACAGGGCTGTAGGTCTGATCTGAGGTCTGATATAGGCATATAACTTACAGGGCTGTAGGTCTGATCTGAGGTCTGATATAGGCATATAACTTACAGGGCTGAAGGTCTGACCTGAGGTCTGATATAGGCATACAACTTACAGGGCTGAAGGTCTGATCTGAGGTCTGATATAGGCATATAACTTACAGGGCTGTAGGTCTGATCTGAGGTCTGATATAGGCATTTAACTTACAGGACTGTAGGTATGACCTGAGGTCTGATATAGGCATATAACTTACAGGACTGTAGGTCTGACCTGATGTCTGATATAGGCATATAACTTACAGGACTGTACGTCTGCTCTGATGTCTCATATAGGCATATAACTTACAGGGCTGAAGGTCTGACCTGAGGTCTGATATAGGCATACAACTTACAGGGCTCAAGGTCTGATCTGAGGTCTGATATAGGCATATAACTTACAGGGCTGTAGGTCTGATCTGAGGTCTGATATAGGCATATAACTTACAGGGCTGTAGGTCTGATCTGAGGTCTGATATAGGCATATAACTTACAGGGCTGAAGGTCTGACCTGAGGTCTGATATAGGCATACAACTTACAGGGCTGAAGGTCTGATCTGAGGTCTGATATAGGCATATAACTTACAGGGCTGTAGGTCTGATCTGAGGTCTGATATAGGCATTTAACTTACAGCACTGTAGGTATGATCTGAGGTCTGATATAGGCAAATAACTTACAGGGCTGTAGGACTGACCTGAGGTCTGATATAGGCATAAAACTTACAGGGCTGTAGGTCTGATCTGAGGACTGATCTGGGCGAATAACTTACAGCGCTGTAGGTATGATCTGAGGTCTGATTTAGGCAGATAACTAACAGCACTGTAGGTATGACCTGAGGTATGATATAGGCATATAACTTACAGGACTGTAGGTCTGATCTGAGGTTTGATATAGGCATATAACTTACAGGACTGTAGGTCTGATCTGAGGTCTGATATAGGCATATAACTTACAGGGCTTTAGGTATGATATAGGCATATAACGTACAGCACTTTAGGTATGACCTGAGGTCTGATATAGGCATATAAATTACAGGGCTGTAGGTATGATCTGAGGTATGATATAGGCATATAACTTACAGGACTATAGGTCTGACCTGAGGTCTGATATAGGCATATAACTTACAGGACTGTAGGCATGATATAGGCATATAATTTACAGGGCTGTAGGTATGATATAGGCATATAACTTACAAGGCTGTAGTTATGATATAGGCATATAATTTACAGGGCTGTAGGTATGATATAGGCATATAACTTACAGCACTGTAGCTATGACCTGGGGTCTGATATAGGCATATAACTTACAGGGCTGTAGGTCTGACCTGAGGTCTGATATAGGCATATAACTTACAGGGCTGTAGGTATGATCTGAGGTATGATATAGGCATATAATTTACAGGGCTTTAGGTATGATCTGAGGTCTGATATAGGCATATAACTTACAGGACTGTAGGTCTGACCTGAGGTCTGATATAGGCATGTAACTTACAGGGCTGTAGGTCTGATCTGAGGTCTGATATAGGCATGTAACTTACAGGGCTGTAGGTCTGATCTGAGGTCTGATATAGGCATATATCTTACAGGGCTGTAGGTCTGATCTGAGGTCTGATATTGGCATATAACTTACAGCACTGTAGGTCTGACCTGAGTTCTGATATAGGCATATAACTTGCAGGGCTGTAGGTCTGACCTGAGATCTGATATAGGCATATAAATTACAGGGCTGTAGGTCTGACCTGAGGTCTGATATAGGCATATACCTTACAGGACTGTAGGTCTGACCTGAGGTCTGATATAGGCATATAACTTACAGGGCTGTAGGTCTGACCTGAGATCTGAAATAGGCATATAACTTACAGAGCTGTAGGTCTGACCTGAGATCTGATATAGGCATATAACTTACAGGGCTGTAGGTCTGACCTGAGATCTGATATAGGCATATAACTTACAGGACTGTAGGTCTGACCTGAGGTCTGATATAGGCATATAACTTACAGGATTGTAGGTCTGACCTGAGGTATGATATAGGCATATAACTTACAGGGCTGTAGGTCTGACCTGAGGTCTGATATAGGTATATAACTTACAGGGCTGTAGGTATGATCCGAGGTCTGAACATGACCCTACTTTTTTTCCTGATGGCCCGCTTGTTGTCCATTGTCCATATATAACTTACAGGGCTGTAGGTCTGACCTGAGGTCTGATATAGGCATATACCTTACAGGACTATAGGTCTGACCTGAGGTCTGATATAGCCATATACCTTACAGGATTGTAGGTCTGACCTGAGGTATGATATAGGCATATAACTTACAGGGCTGTAGGTCTGATCTGAGGTCTGATATAGGTATATAACTTACAGGGCTGTAGGTATGATCCGAGGTCTGAACATGACCCTACTTCTTTTCCTGATGGCCCGCTTGTTGTCCATTGTCCATATATAACTTACAGGGCTGTAGGTCTGACCTGAGGTCTGATATAGGCATATACCTTACAGGACTGTAGCTCTGACCTAAAGTCTGATATAGGCATATACCTTACAGGACTGTAGGTCTGATATAGGCATATAACTTACAGGGCTGTAGGTCTGACCTGAGATCTGATATAAGCATATAACTGAGCTGTAGGTCTAACCTGAGATCTGATATAGGCATATAACTTACAGGGCTGTAGGTCTGACCTGATGTCTGATATAGGCATATAACTTACAGCGCTGTAGGTCTGACCTGAGGTCTGATATAGGCATATAACTTACAGGGCTGTAGGTATAATTTGAGCTCTGATATAGGCATATAGGGCTGTAGGTCTGATCTGAGGTCTGATATAGGCATATATCTTACAGGGCTGTAGGTCTGATCTGAGGTCTGATATTGGCATATAACTTACAGCACTGAAGGTCTGACCTGAGTTCTGATATAGGCATATAACTTGCAGGGCTGTAGGTCTGACCTGAGATCTGAAATAGGCATATAACTTACAGAGCTGTAGGTCTGACCTGAGATCTGATATAGGCATATAACTTACAGGGCTGTAGGTCTGACCTGAGATCTGATATAGGCATATAACTTACAGGACTGTAGGTCTGACCTGAGGTCTGATATAGGCATATAACTTACAGGATTGTAGGTCTGACCTGAGGTATGATATAGGCATATAACTTACAGGGCTGTAGGTCTGACCTGAGGTCTGATATAGGTATATAACTTACAGGGCTGTAGGTATGATCCGAGGTCTGAACATGACCCTACTTCTTTTCCTGATGGCCCGCTTGTTGTCCATTGTCCATATATAACTTACAGGGCTGTAGGTCTGACCTGAGGTCTGATATAGGCATATACCTTACAGGACTGTAGGTCTGACCTGAGGTCTGATATAGCCATATACCTTACAGGATTGTAGGTCTGACCTGAGGTATGATATAGGCATATAACTTACAGGGCTGTAGGTCTGATCTGAGGTCTGATATAGGTATATAACTTACAGGGCTGTAGGTATGATCCGAGGTCTGAACATGACCCTACTTCTTTTCCTGATGGGCCGCTTGTTGTCCATTGTCCATATATAACTTACAGGGCTGTAGGTCTGACCTGAGGTCTGATATAGGCATATACCTTACAGGACTGTAGCTCTGACCTAAAGTCTGATATAGGCATATACTTTACAGGACTGTAGGTCTGACCTGAGGTCTGATATAGGCATATAACTTACAGGGCTGTAGGTCTGACCTGAGATCTGATATAGGCATATAACTGAGCTGTAGGTCTAACCTGAGATCTGATATAGGCATATAACTTACAGGGCTGTAGGTCTGACCTGATGTCTGATATAGGCATATAACTTACAGCGCTGTAGGTCTGACCTGAGATCTGATATAGGCATATAACTTACAGGGCTGTAGGTCTGACCTGAGGTCTGATATAGGCATATAACTTACAGGGCTGTAGGTATAATTTGAGCTCTGATAAAGGCATATAGGGCTGTAGGTCTGATCTGAGGTCTGATATAGGCATATATCTTACAGGGCTGTAGGTCTGATCTGAGGTCTGATATTGGCATATAACTTACAGGGCTTTAGGTATGATCTGAGGTCTGATATAGGCATATAACTTACAGGACTGTAGGTCTGATCTGAGGTCTGATATAGGTATATAACTTACAGCGCTGTAGATCTGACCTGAGGTCTGATATAGGCATATAACTTACAGCGCTGTAGGTCTGATCTGAGGTCTGATATAGGCATATAACTTACAGCGCTGTAGGTCTGATCTGAGGTCTGATATAGGCATATAACTTACAGCGCTGTAGGTCTGATCTGAGGTCTGATATAGGCATATAACTTACAGCGCTGTAGGTCTGATCTGAGGTCTGATATAGACATATAACTTACAGCGCTGTAGGTCAGATCTGAGGTCTGATATAGGCATATAACTTACAGCGCTGTAGGTCTGATCTGAGGTCTGATATAGACATATAACTTACAGCGCTATAGGTCTGATCTGAGGTCTGATATAGGCATATAACTTACAGGGCTGTAGGTCTGATCTGAGACCTGATATAGGCATATATCTTACATTGCTGTAAGTCTGACCTGAGGTCTAATATAGGCATATCACTTACAGGGCTGTAGATCTGATATAGGCATATAACTTACAGGGCTGTAGATCGGATAACCTACAGGGCTGTAGATCTGATCAGAGTTCTGATATAGGCACAGGAACGGATTTATAATAAGGCAGAGTAGGCATGTGCCTACAAGCACCCTCCATAGAGGGGCGCCTGTCTCTGCCAATTATAAATACTGGTAACCTTAACTAAGATGGCTGCCAGCAGTGAAATAACAGCACTGTGCATGCACGGTGGCCATCTTTGTTAAGGTCAGGCACGTGTCAGTAGAGGGGTGACAAGGGGAATAGGGCATGTGCCAGTCAGGGGTGACAGGTGCATAAGTCATATTACCGCTGTGTAATCAGCGGTCTGCTACCGCCCCGCCCAAGCCTTGCAAAGTATATATGTTTTTATTAACATTATTATTTTATCATTGCATGATTTTTTATCTATATTAAAGTGTTTATACCCCACTATTTTATATTACACTTCATTATTAGGTATTTCTATTATTAACAGATATACATCTAGTGTTTGGTTAATACCTTTTTCACTATTTATCTCAACACGCTATTAATTTAGCGTTCACCTATACTGCATTTTTTTCTTACATTTCCACTTAGGGGTTTACTCACTTTTGTTGCCAACGGTTTAGACATTAATGGCTGTGTGTTGAGTTATTATGAGGGGACAGCAAATTTACACTGTTATACAGGCTGTACACTAACTACTTTACATTGTAGCAAAGTGTCATTTCTTCAGTGTTGTCACATGAAAAGATATAATAAAATTAGGGTTGTACCGATACTAGTATCGGTATCGGTACCGATACCAATTATTTGCATGAGTACTGCTAACGGCCGATTAACCGCAAATCTGCAGGGGGCGGCATTGCACAAGCAGTTCGCCAGAACTACTTATGCAATGTTAAATGCCGACAGCGTATGCTGTCGGCATCCAGCAATGTCGAATGGCTACAGCGAATCATGTCTGCCCGCCATTTGGTAAATCAGCCCCCCCCCCCGGGGCGGTGATGTGTTATATGCAGACATGGCACTGGGTGTAATATACAGATGTGTGTGTGTTATATGCAGAGATGTGTGTAATATACAGAGATGGTAATGGGTGTAATATGCAGAGCTGTGTGTAATATATAGAGATGACACTGGGTGTAATATACAGAGGTTTTGTGTTATATGCAGGGATGGTACTGGGTGTTATCTGTAGAGATTTGTGTAATATACTGATATGGCACGGGATGTATATATGCATATATGCAGAGGTGTGTGTAATATACAGAAATGGCAGTTGGTGTAATATACAGAGGTGGGTGTAATATACAGAAATGGCAGTGGGTGTAATATACAGACATGTGTGTAATATACATTGATGGCAATGGGTGTAATATGAAGAGGTGAATATGTAATATGCAGAACTGGTGTAATATTCAGAGGTGGCACTGGGTGTAATATACCAGCGGCCATTTTAGTTAAGGCACATCAGTGGGGGGGAGGGTGTGCTTCAGATTTTGGTGCCTACAGGCACCTGGGCTGTAAATCCGGCCCTGTATAGGCATATAACTTACAGGGCTGAAGGTCTGACCTGAGGTCTGATATAGGCATATAACTTACAGGGCTGAAGGTCTGACCTGAGGTCTGATATAGGCATACAACTTACAGGGCTGAAGGTCTGATCTGAGGTCTGATATAGGCATATAACTTACAGGGCTGTAGGTCTGATCTGAGGTCTGATATAGGCATATAACTTACAGGGCTGTAGGTCTGATCTGAGGTCTGATATAGGCATATAACTTACAGGGCTGAAGGTCTGACCTGAGGTCTGATATAGGCATACAACTTACAGGGCTGAAGGTCTGATCTGAGGTCTGATATAGGCATATAACTTACAGGGCTGTAGGTCTGATCTGAGGTCTGATATAGGCATTTAACTTACAGGACTGTAGGTATGACCTGAGGTCTGATATAGGCATATAACTTACAGGACTGTAGGTCTGACCTGATGTCTGATATAGGCATATAACTTACAGGACTGTACGTCTGCTCTGATGTCTCATATAGGCATATAACTTACAGGGCTGAAGGTCTGACCTGAGGTCTGATATAGGCATACAACTTACAGGGCTGAAGGTCTGATCTGAGGTCTGATATAGGCATATAACTTACAGGGCTGTAGGTCTGATCTGAGGTCTGATATAGGCATATAACTTACAGGGCTGTAGGTCTGATCTGAGGTCTGATATAGGCATATAACTTACAGGGCTGTAGGTCTGACCTGAGGTCTGATATAGGCATACAACTTACAGGGCTGAAGGTCTGATCTGAGGTCTGATATAGGCATATAACTTACAGGGCTGTAGGTCTGATCTGAGGTCTGATATAGGCATTTAACTTACAGCACTGTAGGTATGATCTGAGGTCTGATATAGGCAAATAACTTACAGGGCTGTAGGACTGACCTGAGGTCTGATATAGGCATAAAACTTACAGGGCTGTAGGTCTGATCTGAGGACTGATCTGGGCGAATAACTTACAGCGCTGTAGGTATGATCTGAGGTCTGATTTAGGCAGATAACTAACAGCACTGTAGGTATGACCTGAGGTATGATATAGGCATATAACTTACAGGACTGTAGGTCTGATCTGAGGTTTGATATAGGCATATAACTTACAGGACTGTAGGTCTGATCTGAGGTCTGATATAGGCATATAACTTACAGGGCTTTAGGTATGATATAGGCATATAACGTACAGCACTTTAGGTATGACCTGAGGTCTGATATAGGCATATAAATTACAGGGCTGTAGGTATGATCTGAGGTATGATATAGGCATATAACTTACAGGACTATAGGTCTGACCTGAGGTCTGATATAGGCATATAACTTACAGGACTGTAGGCATGATATAGGCATATAATTTACAGGGCTGTAGGTATGATATAGGCATATAACTTACAAGGCTGTAGTTATGATATAGGCATATAATTTACAGGGCTGTAGGTATGATATAGGCATATAACTTACAGCACTGTAGCTATGACCTGGGGTCTGATATAGGCATATAACTTACAGGGCTGTAGGTCTGACCTGAGGTCTGATATAGGCATATAACTTACAGGGCTGTAGGTATGATCTGAGGTATGATATAGGCATATAATTTACAGGGCTTTAGGTATGATCTGAGGTCTGATATAGGCATATAACTTACAGGACTGTAGGTCTGACCTGAGGTCTGATATAGGCATGTAACTTACAGGGCTGTAGGTCTGATCTGAGGTCTGATATAGGCATGTAACTTACAGGGCTGTAGGTCTGATCTGAGGTCTGATATAGGCATATATCTTACAGGGCTGTAGGTCTGATCTGAGGTCTGATATTGGCATATAACTTACAGCACTGTAGGTCTGACCTGAGTTCTGATATAGGCATATAACTTGCAGGGCTGTAGGTCTGACCTGAGATCTGATATAGGCATATAAATTACAGGGCTGTAGGTCTGACCTGAGGTCTGATATAGGCATATACCTTACAGGACTGTAGGTCTGACCTGAGGTCTGATATAGGCATATAACTTACAGGGCTGTAGGTCTGACCTGAGATCTGAAATAGGCATATAACTTACAGAGCTGTAGGTCTGACCTGAGATCTGATATAGGCATATAACTTACAGGGCTGTAGGTCTGACCTGAGATCTGATATAGGCATATAACTTACAGGACTGTAGGTCTGACCTGAGGTCTGATATAGGCATATAACTTACAGGATTGTAGGTCTGACCTGAGGTATGATATAGGCATATAACTTACAGGGCTGTAGGTCTGACCTGAGGTCTGATATAGGTATATAACTTACAGGGCTGTAGGTATGATCCGAGGTCTGAACATGACCCTACTTTTTTTCCTGATGGCCCGCTTGTTGTCCATTGTCCATATATAACTTACAGGGCTGTAGGTCTGACCTGAGGTCTGATATAGGCATATACCTTACAGGACTATAGGTCTGACCTGAGGTCTGATATAGCCATATACCTTACAGGATTGTAGGTCTGACCTGAGGTATGATATAGGCATATAACTTACAGGGCTGTAGGTCTGATCTGAGGTCTGATATAGGTATATAACTTACAGGGCTGTAGGTATGATCCGAGGTCTGAACATGACCCTACTTCTTTTCCTGATGGCCCGCTTGTTGTCCATTGTCCATATATAACTTACAGGGCTGTAGGTCTGACCTGAGGTCTGATATAGGCATATACCTTACAGGACTGTAGCTCTGACCTAAAGTCTGATATAGGCATATACCTTACAGGACTGTAGGTCTGATATAGGCATATAACTTACAGGGCTGTAGGTCTGACCTGAGATCTGATATAGGCATATAACTGAGCTGTAGGTCTAACCTGAGATCTGATATAGGCATATAACTTACAGGGCTGTAGGTCTGACCTGATGTCTGATATAGGCATATAACTTACAGCGCTGTAGGTCTGACCTGAGGTCTGATATAGGCATATAACTTACAGGGCTGTAGGTATAATTTGAGCTCTGATATAGGCATATAGGGCTGTAGGTCTGATCTGAGGTCTGATATAGGCATATATCTTACAGGGCTGTAGGTCTGATCTGAGGTCTGATATTGGCATATAACTTACAGCACTGAAGGTCTGACCTGAGTTCTGATATAGGCATATAACTTGCAGGGCTGTAGGTCTGACCTGAGATCTGAAATAGGCATATAACTTACAGAGCTGTAGGTCTGACCTGAGATCTGATATAGGCATATAACTTACAGGGCTGTAGGTCTGACCTGAGATCTGATATAGGCATATAACTTACAGGACTGTAGGTCTGACCTGAGGTCTGATATAGGCATATAACTTACAGGATTGTAGGTCTGACCTGAGGTATGATATAGGCATATAACTTACAGGGCTGTAGGTCTGACCTGAGGTCTGATATAGGTATATAACTTACAGGGCTGTAGGTATGATCCGAGGTCTGAACATGACCCTACTTCTTTTCCTGATGGCCCGCTTGTTGTCCATTGTCCATATATAACTTACAGGGCTGTAGGTCTGACCTGAGGTCTGATATAGGCATATACCTTACAGGACTGTAGGTCTGACCTGAGGTCTGATATAGCCATATACCTTACAGGATTGTAGGTCTGACCTGAGGTATGATATAGGCATATAACTTACAGGGCTGTAGGTCTGATCTGAGGTCTGATATAGGTATATAACTTACAGGGCTGTAGGTATGATCCGAGGTCTGAACATGACCCTACTTCTTTTCCTGATGGGCCGCTTGTTGTCCATTGTCCATATATAACTTACAGGGCTGTAGGTCTGACCTGAGGTCTGATATAGGCATATACCTTACAGGACTGTAGCTCTGACCTAAAGTCTGATATAGGCATATACTTTACAGGACTGTAGGTCTGACCTGAGGTCTGATATAGGCATATAACTTACAGGGCTGTAGGTCTGACCTGAGATCTGATATAGGCATATAACTGAGCTGTAGGTCTAACCTGAGATCTGATATAGGCATATAACTTACAGGGCTGTAGGTCTGACCTGATGTCTGATATAGGCATATAACTTACAGCGCTGTAGGTCTGACCTGAGATCTGATATAGGCATATAACTTACAGGGCTGTAGGTCTGACCTGAGGTCTGATATAGGCATATAACTTACAGGGCTGTAGGTATAATTTGAGCTCTGATAAAGGCATATAGGGCTGTAGGTCTGATCTGAGGTCTGATATAGGCATATATCTTACAGGGCTGTAGGTCTGATCTGAGGTCTGATATTGGCATATAACTTACAGCACTGAAGGTCTGACCTGAGTTCTGATATAGGCATATAACTTGCAGGGCTGTAGGTCTGACCTGAGATCTGATATAGGCATATACCTTACAGGACTGTAGGTCTGACCTGAGGTCTGATATAGGCATATAACTTACAGGGCTGTAGGTCTGACCTGAGATCTGAAATAGGCATATAACTTACAGAGCTGTAGGTCTGACCTGAGATCTGATATAGGCATATAACTTACAGGGCTGTAGGTCTGACCTGAGATCTGATATAGGCATATAACTTACAGGACTGTAGGTCTGACCTGAGGTCTGATATAGGCATATAACTTACAGGATTGTAGGTCTGACCTGAGGTATGATATAGGCATATAACTTACAGGGCTGTAGGTCTGACCTGAGGTCTGATATAGGCATATAACTTACAGGGCTGTAGGTCTGACCTGAGATCTGATATAGGCATATAACTGAGCTGTAGGTCTAACCTGAGATCTGATATAGGCATATAACTTACAGGGCTGTAGGTCTGACCTGATGTCTGATATAGGCATATAACTTACAGCGCTGTAGGTCTGACCTGAGATCTGATATAGGCATATAACTTACAGGGCTGTAGGTCTGACCTGAGGTCTGATATAGGCATATAACTTACAGGGCTGTAGGTATAATTTGAGCTCTGATAAAGGCATATAGGGCTGTAGGTCTGATCTGAGGTCTGATATAGGCATATATCTTACAGGGCTGTAGGTCTGATCTGAGGTCTGATATTGGCATATAACTTACAGCACTGAAGGTCTGACCTGAGTTCTGATATAGGCATATAACTTGCAGGGCTGTAGGTCTGACCTGAGATCTGATATAGGCATATACCTTACAGGACTGTAGGTCTGACCTGAGGTCTGATATAGGCATATAACTTACAGGGCTGTAGGTCTGACCTGAGATCTAAAATAGGCATATAACTTACAGAGCTGTAGGTCTGACCTGAGATCTGATATAGGCATATAACTTACAGGGCTGTAGGTCTGACCTGAGATCTGATATAGGCATATAACTTACAGGACTGTAGGTCTGACCTGAGGTCTGATATAGGCATATAACTTACAGGATTGTAGGTCTGACCTGAGGTATGATATAGGCATATAACTTACAGGGCTGTAGGTCTGACCTGAGGTCTGATATAGGTATATAACTTACAGGGCTGTAGGTATGATCCGAGGTCTGAACATGACCCTACTTCTTTTCCTGATGGCCCGCTTGTTGTCCATTGTCCATATATAACTTACAGGGCTGTAGGTCTGACCTGAGGTCTGATATAGGCATATACCTTACAGGACTGTAGGTCTGACCTGAGGTCTGATATAGCCATATACCTTACAGGATTGTAGGTCTGACCTGAGGTATGATATAGGCATATAACTTACAGGGCTGTAGGTCTGATCTGAGGTCTGATATAGGTATATAACTTACAGGGCTGTAGGTATGATCCGAGGTCTGAACATGACCCTACTTCTTTTCCTGATGGCCCGCTTGTTGTCCATTGTCCATATATAACTTACAGGGCTGTAGGTCTGACCTGAGGTCTGATATAGGCATATACCTTATAGGACTGTAGCTCTGACCTAAAGTCTGATATAGGCATATACCTTATAGGACTGTAGGTCTGACCTGAGGTCTGATATAGGCATATAACTTACAGGGCTGTAGGTCTGACCTGAGATCTGATATAGGCATATAACTGAGCTGTAGGTCTAACCTGAGATCTGATATAGGCATATAGCTTAAAGGGCTGTAGGTCTGACCTGATGTCTGATATAGGCATATAACTTACAGCGCTGTAGGTCTGACCTGAGATCTGATATAGGCATATAACTTACAGGGCTGTAGGTCTGACCTGAGGTCTGATATAGGCATATAACTTACAGGGCTGTAGGTATAATTTGAGCTCTGATATAGGCATATAGGGCTGTAGGTCTGATCTGAGATCTGATATAGGCCTATAACTTACAGGGCTGTAGGTCTGACCTGAGGTCTGATATAGGCATATAACCTACAGGGCTGTAGGTATAATTTGAGCTCTGATATAGGCATATAGGGCTGTAGGTCTGATCTGAGATCTGATATAGGCCTATAACTTACAGGGCTGTAGGTCTGACCTGAGGTCTGATATAGGCATATACCTTACAGGACTGTAGGTCTGACCTGAGGTCTGATATAGGCATATAATTTACAGGGCTGTAGGTATGATATAGGCATATAACTTACAGGGCTTTAGGTATGATCTGAGGTCTGATATAGGCATATAACTTACAGGGCTGTAGGTCTGACATGAGGTCTGATATAGGTATATAACTTACAGGGCTGTAGGTCTGACATGAGGTCTGATATAGGTATATAACTTACAGGGCTGTAGGTATGATCCGATGCCTGCTTGTTGTCCATTTTTTTTTCTATACACAAAAATGTTGTCTTATCTAAAAATTGTTAGAGAATTTAGTTTTAGCACTAGTGACCTTTACTAACTATAGGCTTCCAACAAATCAAGCATTAAGCTGAATTTTTCCAGAATTAAGCTGAATTTTGTACTAATATCACTAGTGTGAAATCTATAGTGCTACCATATCCCTTGCATTTTTGCGTTGCCATTAGAAGTAATTGGTTAATATTTATTGTAGGCTACAGTAATTGTCAGCAGATAGTGGTGTTGGTGAAAGCCATTTTGTCATGCTGATTTCCCTTAGGTAATGGATTTCTATTATGGCGCTCACTAAAATGATTCTTGTCGGGTAGCATAAATGCCGAAAGGTAACAGAGTATGTGGTTTATTTATATGTGGAGTATGTGGTTTATTTATTTGCTATAGCGTTTTATTTATGTGTGTACGCCTGTATTTATTACATTTAGCATAAAAACATAGATAAACATACACAACATACACATACATACGCATATACAGTACACTAGGTTCACATACACAGGATTAAGACACCTACTTCACACATGCATGCACACACTAGGGTGCCAAATGTCCAGTATTCAACTGGACAGTCCAGTTTTTAGCAGTCCCTTGGTGTTAGCTAAATGTAAAAGACCTCCAGTCAAGGTGGGCCAAAACACTACTGTATATGCAACCAAAGAGGTAATATTATTAATTTGCATGTTACTGCCAGCTGCTTACAGATTGTCTAGTATTTTTTGTGAAGACAGCTGGCAATCCTAGCACACAAATATATATACACATGCACACATCCCACATGCACTCTCACACATAAACACATGCACACTCACACATCACACATGCACACTGTCCTACATACATGCACACAGTCACACACATATATACACATGAACACCTCACACATGAACATTCACCTACAAACATGCACACACATATATACACACTCACACGTCACACATGCACACTCACCTACATACATGCACAGACATATATACACATGCACACTCACACATTACACATGCACACTGTCCTACATACATGCACACAGTCACACACATATATACACACGCACACATCACACATGCACACTCACCTACTTACATGCACACACATATATACACACACACACATCACACATGCACATTCTCCTACATTAATGCACACAGGCACACACATATATATACACGCACACATCACACATGCACATTCTCCTACATTAATGCACACAGGCACACACATATATACACACGCATACATGCACACACTCACCTACATACATGCACACACACACCAAATACACAAACACCCTTATCCCTTTGCTATTTCTGTTACGTTTTCAGGTGTATTAGACCTGTGCACAATTGCATGAGCTAATAGTGAGTACCGTGTTTTCAAAAGTGTGAAAAAGGCAGTATTTTTTATAGTAAGCTTGCCCTACTTAACCGATGACTCTGTGGCCCTCTCTGCTTCGGGAAGTGGTGGTGCCGATCATTGCTGGGTGGGTAAGGAGAGAGGCGGGTGGGCAGCCCATCACTGGAGGGGGGCGGGAGGTGGACGGCACCGTTAGGCTACGAACCCCCCCCCCCACTAAGAGCGGCAGGGAGGGGGAAGGAGGTAGTGGGGAGGAGGGTGAGGAGGAATCTGGTTATCATACTGAGGGATGGGATAAAAGGGTGGGAAGTAGATCTGGAGGGGGAGGGTATTGAGGGGAAAATGGGTAATTATTTTTTTCCAAACAATCTTTATTGAGAGAAAATGTATCACATCTCCGAGACAATATTAACATTGCTTTCAAGTTATGCATTTTACATTTATATTCCTTTGTTCTGTCTTACAGCAAGTAATATCCTTTAAGGCAATATATTCGAGTCAAGTGACCCTTAGTGCTCATTAAGATAGAGAGTCCATAGTACTTTGAGCTTGTTATATCGCTTTTTGTTTCAACAATATTCACATAACTATTTAAAACAATAGCATTTGGTAGCGTTATTATGAACACAGCAGGTTGTGCTTGATAACTAAGAAGTGACCTTGAGCTCATTCTCTCAGAACACAGAATCAAAACTTTACAAGTACCTGATGTGGCAACCCTTTCGGGTAGTGGGGAAGGAACAAGGGAGACAGTGAAGAAGGGGGATGTATGAGGGTGCAGTAAGAAAGAGAGGAGAAAAAAAAGGGGTGGGGAAAGGAAAACCAATTTTTTTACCCCCCCCCCCCATGCAACAGGGAGGGAAGTATGAGATAAGACGAAGGAGAGATAGAATTCCTTCCCCTCCCACGTCAATAGCATAATTTCATGAATGTCAATTTTGCCTATTTTTAAGTAGTGATATCTTTCAAGCCGTAACAGGTCTCCCACCCTGACCCTCCACTCCTGTATACTTGGGGTTTGTTGCTTCTTCCAATACTTAGGGATAAGCCCCTTTGCCCCATTGAGCATTAAAAGGAATAGAAGGTATCTGGCCTCGCCAATCATCTTGGGCAGTTCATGATAGATTAAAAGGTTTGGATTGGGAGGGATGATGGTCTTTAGGATCTTCCCCATCTCAAAAAATGCCTCCTCCCAGAAGGATTGTATGTGCGGACATGTCCACCAGACATGAAGAAGAGTACTCTCCTCTCCACAGCCCCTCCAGCACTCCCCACTTGTGTTTGGATATATTTTCCTAAGCCTTTGAGGGGTCAGGTACCACCTACTCAAAAATTTGAAGTGCATCTCTTGCATTTTGGCTGATACAGATGTTTTCTTAGCTTTTTTTAAAAAAAAATTGAGCCATTCTTTGATGTCTATGTTACTCCCTAAGTCTGCCTGCCATGCCTTTACATAGGATGGTAATGTGGATTCATCTTTGATTAATAGAAGTTTATATAGGAGTGATATTAGGTGTGTAGGGATATGAGGTGCAGTGCAGAGACTTTCAAAGGGTGTTTTTTGCCTATTCATTGTGGGTTTTTCCTTATGTGTATTATGGAAGTGGGCAAGTTGTGTCACTCTATACCAGGATGAGAATAATTGGCTGTCCCACTTGGCAAGTTCTGCCTGTGTTTTAAGCTTACCCAAGTGAAGAATGTTGTATATAGAGGAGTTTGCTAAAGGATATGAGTTTCCCTGAACGTGTGGTCTATATTCTATTCCTATGTCTATATTTTCACGTATCGGTGTCAAGGGTGAATGAGGGGTGGAGATGTTTCTATCTACCCGTTTATCCCAGAGCATGAACACTTCATCTATCAATGGGTATTTTTTTATCATCGTTGGACGGCGCACAGGGGACACCCAAGCTAGGGATTCTAAGTTCTTTCTTTGAAGAATCTCATTATCAATCTATATACAAGCTTTATTTAGGAGCAGTGGCACCATTTCACCAGTCTCTGAAGACCTATGGGTTTATGGTATTCCTCTAGGTGCGGAACCCCAAGGTCTATCTCTGGGGAAATAGAGAAACATGGGTATGTTTATTTTTAAAAAAAAATTAGCCTAATTTAGAACAAACTGGGTACTAGCAGACAACTGCCAGTACCTAAGATCGCAGCAAATGGGTAGAAGGGGGAGGGTTAGAGATCTGTTTGGGGGGATCAGGGAGGTTGGGGGGTAAGGGGGATCCTACACTGTAGAAAATATATTTTAAAAAAGATTTTTATTTTAGTACTGGCAGACTCTCTGCCAGTACTTAAAGTGAATGTCAATTTACAAACTACTCAAGGCTCCTAATACTTATATTACACATGTTTATTCAAACTGTGAACTTTAAAAAAAAATAAAAATAATAATTTATAATATATTTTAATTACTAACTTCGCTCCGTTTTGAGCCACAACTCCTCCCATAAGGCACTTCCTTGTTTTGCAGAGAGTGACGTATAGAGTGGTCCCACCTACTCTATACGTATCTCTGATGCGCGCACCCGTGATGCCCTTACTTTGCGCATGCGTGAAAAACATTTGTACTTAATCTGTGCATGCTTTTAAAAACTAAATACTTAATGTGCGCAAGCGTGAAAGTAGGATAGACAGGCTGCGCATGCATTAACATCCGACCTCCTCAAAGCGCTATCTAGTATTCAATGAATGTATCCGTTAATTGAATACTATTGTGATAGCGAATGCAGCCGAAAAATATGTATTCATCTAATCACAGTACCCTTAGCAGCACTGCACAATACTAATCACAGTAGCCTTCACTGTATACCGCTGATAGAGTCTGAAATTGAAGGTGTTACAGAGCATGCGCGTCTCGTGGACACGCATCACTTCTGAAGCTGCGGATTAGAAGCTAACACATGCGCAGAATAAGCGCATGACGTTGCCAAAAAGGGGTTGAACGCCACGGGGTAAAAAAACAGATTGGCAATCGCTATTGTCAATTATTTCCAAATAGAGGAACCAAATGGCGGGTGGAGGAATCTCGGCTCCAAAAATAAGATAAAAAGGTATATATTTGGGATTAGCAAGTACACACAAAAAATGATGAATTAAGGTCCACCTAAATTGTTGAGAGTGATAATATGGCAATAAGCGACACTGTTGAGTTTACATTCACTTTAAGGTGGGGTGACTATTGTGGGGTGGGGGAGGGAAGAGAGCTGTTTGAGAGGGATTAGGGAGGGATCAGGGGGTGGGATGTGTCAGTTGGGAGGGTAATCTATACACTAAGGGGACAATTTATCAAGCTCCATATGGAGCTTGTTGCCCCTTGTTTCCGGCGAGCCTTCAGGCTTGCCGGAAACATAAGTTATGAAGCAGCAGTCTAAAGGCCGCTGCTCCATAACTCATCCGCCTGCTCTGAGGTGGCGAACAGAAATCAACCAGATTGAATACAATAGAGTTGATTGACACCCCCTGCTAGTGGCCGATTGGCCATGAATCTGCAGGGGGCGGCATTGCATCAGCAGTTCACAAGAACTGCTTGTGCAATGATAAATGCCGACAGCGTATGCTGTCGGCATTTATCGATGTGTGGCGGACATGATACACTACATCGTATCATGTCCGCTCACATGAAATAAATTTACCCCTAAAGCTAAAATTAACCCTACAAGCTACCTAATTAACCTCTTCACTGCTGGGCATAGTACAAGTGTTGTGCGCTGTGGCATTTAGCGGCCTTCTAATTACCAGAAAGCAATGCCAAAGCCATATATGTCTGCTATTTCTGAACAAAGGGGATCCCAGAGAAGCATTTACAACCATTTGTGCCATGATTGCACAAGCTGTTTACAAATAATTTCAGTGAGAAACCTAAAATTGTGAAAACGTTAATGTTTTTTTTATTTGATCGCATTTGGTGGTGAAATGGTGGCATGAAATATACCAAAATGGGCCTAGATCAATACTTTGGGTTGTCTACTAAAAAAAATATATAGTTTTGATAAGTAAAGATAAAAAATGCAATATTTCTATTTAAATGTAGTGATGGCAAAAATGCTAAAAATGCTCTGGTCTTTTGGGGAAGTTTTTGTCTGACCCTTAAGGAAATAAACGCCACAGTCTACCTGAGTATTGTTGCTGACCATGTCCATCCCTTTATGACTACAGTGTACCCATCTTTTGATGGCTACTTCCAGCAGGATAATGCACCATGTCACAAAGCTCAGATCATCTCAAACTGGTTTCTTGAACATGACAATGAGTTTACTGTACTCCAATAGCCTCCACAGTCACCAGATCTCTTTCCAATAGAGCACCTTTGGGATCTGGTGGAATGGGAGATTTGCATCATGGATGTGCAGTCGACAAATCTGCAGCAACTGTGTGATGCTATCATGTCAATATGGAACAAAGTGTCTGAGGAACGTTTCCAACACCTTGTTGAATCTATGCCATGAAGAATTAAAGCAGTTTTGATGGCAAAAGGGGGTCCAACCAGGTACTAGCAAGGTCTACCTAATAAAGTGGCTGGTGAGTGTAGTATATATATATATATATATATACACACAAAAATCCAAGTTGCCATGCCCGGGTGCTACCTCTGAAAGTTTCGTCACATGTCATAATATTGGTTCATTTACTGCCGTATCTTTAAAAACAGTCAAAAACAGTTGTTGATGTCGGCTTACATGCAAGACGTTTTCAAGGCATCTTATTTCAAATTATTCATTTAATATTTTGTGTTTTTCATAGGCCAGACTTTGTATCTCCTTCCAGAGCTGAAATGTTGACTGTTTTTGATTGTTTTTAAAGATATTGCAATAAAGGAAGACATTTTTTAAGCACCTGTGCCCTTAACCTACATTATGACATATACAGTCGTATGCAAAAGTTTAGGCACCCCTGACAATTTCCATGATTTTCATTTATAAATAATTGGGTGTTTGGATCAGCAATCTATCAAATAACTGAAGGATGCAGTAATATTTCAGTAGTGAAATGAGGTTTATTGGATTAACAGAAAATGTGCAATATGCATCAAAACGAAATTAGACAGGTGCATAAATTTAGGCATCCTTGTCATTTTGTTGATTTGAATACCTGTAACTACCTAGCACTGATCAATTGGAACATACAATTGGTTTGGTGAGCCCATTAAGCCTTGAACTTCATAGACAGGTGAATCCAATCATGAGAAAAGGTATTTAAGGTGGCCAAATGCAAGTTGTTGTTCTCTTTGACTCTCCTCTGAAAAATGGCAACATGGGCAACTCAAAACAACTCTCAAATGACGTGAAAACAAAGATTGTTCAACATTATGGTTTAGGGGAAGGCTACAAGAAGCTATCACAGATATTTAAGTTGTCAGTGTCCACTGTGAGGAACATAGTGAGGAAATGGAAGACCACAGGCACAGTTCTTGTTAAGGCCAGAAGTCAAATATCGAAGAGGCAAAGGCAAAGGATGGTGAGAACGGTCAAAAACAGCCCACAGACCACCTCCAAAGACCTACAACATCATTTTGCTGCAGATGGTGTCACCGTGCATCATTCAACAATTCAGCGTATGGGAGAGTGATGCGGAAGAAGCCTTTTCTGCACACACACCACAAACAGAGTCGCTTGAGGTATGCAAACGCACATTTGGACAAGCCAGCTTCATTTTGGAAGAAGGTGCTGTGGACTGATGAAACAAAGATTGAGTTATTTGGTCATAACAAGGGGCGTTATGCATGGCGGCAATAGAACACAGAGTTCCAAGACAAACACTTGCTAGCCATAGTAAAATTTGGTGGATGTTTCATTATGCTGTGGGGCTGTGTGGCCAGTGCCGGTACTGGGAATCTTGTTAAAGTTGAGGGTCGCATGGATTCCACTCAATATCAGCAGATACTTGAGAATAATGTTGAGGAATCATCACAAAGTTGAAGTTACGCCGGAGCTGGATATTTCAACAAGACAACGACCCAAAACACTGCTCAAAATCTACTCTGGCATTTATGCAGAGGAACAAGTACAATGTTCTGGAATGGCCATCCCAGTACCCAGACCTGAGTATCATTGAAAATATGTGGGGTGATTTGAAGCGGTCTGTCCATGCTCGGCAAGCATCAAACCTAACTGAACTGGAGATGTTTTGCAAGGAGGAATGGTCCAAAATACCTTCATCCAGAATCCAGACACTCATTACAGGCTATAGGAAGCGTCTACAGACTGTTATTTCTGCTAAAGGAGGCCCTACTAAATATTGATGCAATATTTCTGTTGGGGTGCCCAAATTTATGCACCTGTCTAATTTCGTTTTGATGCATATTGCACATTTTCTGCTAATCCAATAAACCTCATTTCACTACTGAAATATTACTGTGTCCTTCAGTTAAAATGAAATTGCTGACCAAATACCCAATTATTTATGAATGAAAATCATGGAAATTGTCAGGGGTGCCTAAACTTTAGCATACGACTGTATATATTATTAGACTTGTGCACGGTGGAAAAATTTGTTTCAGTTAGTTTCGGATCGATTCGGATGTTTTTGAATTTCAGATTGATTCGAATTTGGATACATTCGAATGCATTCCTTTCGGATTCGAATAAATTTGGATGTATTCAGATGTATTTGATTCGGATTCGATTCGTAAATTTCGGAAGTTCGGTATGTGTTAGGTGGGATGTGCTGTGTATTAGACTAGTATTATGTACTGTAATATTAGGTGTAACCCATAGCAGAGTGATATAACCTAATATTAGGTGTAACCCATAGCAGAGTGATATAACCTAATATACTGTACAATACTAGTGTAATTGTGATTAGTCCATGGCCATCCGAATGTAACAAATAAATCCGAACTAATTCGGATTTATTCCTTGGTTTCGGTGCTACGGTAATTCGGAAATTCGAATCAATCTGAAGCTTCGAATTTGACAAATTTGTCTGAATTTTGATTCGGAACGAAACAAAACGCACATTTCTAATATATAATAATAATAATAATAAATAACAATATATAATATAATAATAATACCTGTTATCAGTGCCGCGAGTTGATTAAATTCGAGGTTGTGTGCTATACAAGTATCCAATTATTATTATTATAATTATTATATATTTAAAAATAAAAAGAACATTTTCTTCTATGTGAAGAACATAAGAATTTAAAGTATTCCTAACTCACTTCGGGTTTAGCAAATTCGGTCTAATGTGGTGTGGGGTTAGCAAGGGAGCGAAAACAGTGTGCCCCATAGAAGTCTATGGGGAGAAAAACTTTTAGAAGTCCCAAAGTTAGTGCACATCGATCTTTCACTCACACACTAACTTTTTACTTTCCACTTGTAATAAGTAATTTAACGAGTCACTTGTAATAAGTTATTTAGTGAGCCACTAGTAATACGTAATTTAGCGAGCTACTTGTAATAAATAATTTAGCGAGAGACTTGTAATAAGTCATTTAGCAAGACACTTGTAATAAGTCATTTAGCGAGACACTTGTAATAAGTCATTTAGTGAGACACTTGTAATAAGTCATTTAGCGAGCTACTTGTAATAAGTCATTTAGCGAGACACTTGTATTAAGTCATTTAGTGAGACACTTGTAATAAGTCATTTAGCGAGACACTTGTAATAAGTCATTTAGCGAGACACTTGTAATAAGTCATTTAGTGAGACACTTGTAATAAGTCATTTAGGCCTAGATTTGGAGTTCGGCGGTAGCCGTCAAAACCAGCGTTAGAGGCTCCTAACGCTGGTTTTGGCCGCCCGCTGGTATTTGGAGTCAGTGATTAAAGGGTCTAACGCTCACTTTTCAGCCGCGACTTTTCCATACCGCAGATCCCCCTACGCCATTTGCGTATCCTATCTTTTCAATGGGATCTTTCTAACGCCGGTATTTAGAGTCGTTTCTGAAGTGAGCGTTAGAGCTCTAACGACAAAATTCCAGCCGCCTGAAAATAGCAGGAGTTAAGAGCTTTCTGGCTAACGCCGGTTCATAAAGCTCTTAACTACTGTACCCTAAAGTACACTAACACCCATAAACTACCTATGTACCCCTAAACCGAGCTCCCCCCACATCGCCGCCACTCGATTTAAATTTTTAACCCCTAATCTGCCGACCGCCACCTACGTTATACTTATGTACCCCTAATCTGCTGCCCCTAACACCGCTGACCCCTATATTACATTTATTAACCCCTAACCTGCCCCCCACAACGTCGCCGCCAGCTACTTAAAATAATTAACCCCTAATCTTCCGACCGCAAAGCGCCGCCACCTACGTTATCCCTATGTACCCCTAATCTGCTACCCCTAACACCGCCGACCCCTATATTATATTTATTAACCCCTAATCTGCCCCCCTCAACGTCGCCGACACCTGCCTACACTTATTAACCCCTAATCTGCCGAGCGGACCTGAGCGCTACTATAATAAAGTTATTAACCCCTAATCCGCGTCACTAACCCTATCATAAATAGTATTAACCCCTAATCTGCCCTCCCTAACATCGCCGACACCTACCTTCAATTATTAACCCCTAATCTGCCGAGCGGACCTCACCGCTACTATAATAAATGTATTAACCCCTAAAGCTAAGTCTAACCCTAATACTAACACCCCCCTAAGTTAAATATAATTTACATCTAACGAAATAAATTAACTCTTATTAAATAACTTATTCCTATTTAAAGCTAAATACTTACCTGTAAAATAAACCCTAATATAGCTACAATATAAATTATAATTATATTATAGCTATTTTAGGATTAATATTTATTTTACAGGCAACTTTGTAATTATTTTAACCAGGTACAATAGCTATTAAATAGTTAAGAACTATTTAATACTTACCTAGTTAAAATAATAACAAATTTACCTGTAAAATAAATCCTAACCTAAGATATAATTAAACCTAACACTACCCTATCAATAAATTAATTAAATAAACTACCTACAATTACCTACAATTAACCTAACACTACACTATCAATAAATTAATTAAACACAATTGCTACAAATAAATACAATTAAATAAACTAGCTAAAGTACAAAAAATAAAAAAGAACTAAGTTACAAAAAATAATAAAATATTTACAAACATAAGAAAAATATTACAACAATTTTAAACTAATTACACCTACTCTAAGCCCCCTAATAAAATAACAAAGCCCCCCAAAATAAAAAATTCCCTACCCTATTCTAAATTAAAAAAGTTACAAGCTCTTTTACCTTACCAGCCCTGAACAGGGCCCTTTGCGGGGCATGCCCCAAGGATTTCAGCTCTTTTGCCTGTAAAAAAAAACATACAATACCCCCCCCCAACATTACAACCCACCACCCACATACCCCTAATCTAACCCAAACCCCCCTTAAATAAACCTAACACTAAGCCCCTGAAGATCTTCCTACCTTGTCTTCACCATACCAGGTTCACCGATCCGACCTGGCTCCAACATCTTCATCCAACCCAAGCGGGGGTTGGCGATCCATCATCCGGTGCTGAAGAGGTCCAGAAGAGGCTCCAAAGTCTTCCTCCTATCCGGCAAGAAGAGGACATCCGGACCGGCAAACATCTTCTCCAAGCGGCATCTTCAATCTTCTTCCATCCGGTGCGGAGCGGGTCCATCTTGAAGCAGGCGACGCGGATCCATCCTCTTCTTCCGTTGTCTCCCGACGAATGACGGTTCCTTTAAGGGACGTCATCCAAGATGGCGTCCCTCGAATTCCGATTGGCTGATAGGATTCTATCAGCCAATCGGAATTAAGGTAGGAATTTTCTGATTGGCTGATGGAATCAGCCAATCAGAATCAAGTTCAATCCGATTGGCTGATCCAATCAGCCAATCAGATTGAGCTCGCATTCTATTGGCTTTTCCGATCAGCCAATAGAATGCGAGCTCAATCTGATTGGCTGATTGGATCAGCCAATCGGATTGAACTTGATTCTGATTGGCTGATTCCATCAGCCAATCAGAAAATTCCTACCTTAATTCCGATTGGCTGATAGAATCCTATCAGCCAATCGGAATTCGAGGGACGCCATCTTGGATGACGTCCCTTAAAGGAACCGTCATTCGTCGGGAGACAACGGAAGAAGAGGATGGATCCGCGTCGCCTGCTTCAAGATGGACCCGCTCCGCACCGGATGGAAGAAGATTGAAGATGCCGCTTGGAGAAGATGTTTGCCGGTCCGGATGTCCTCTTCTTGCCGGATAGGAGGAAGACTTTGGAGCCTCTTCTGGACCTCTTCAGCACCGGATGATGGATCGCCAACCCCCGCTTGGGTTGGATGAAGATGTTGGAGCCAGGACGGATCGGTGAACCTGGTATGGTGAAGACAAGGTAGGAAGATCTTCAGGGGCTTAGTGTTAGGTTTATTTAAGGGGGATTTGGGTTAGATTAGGGGTATGTGGGTGGTGGGTTGTAATGTTGGGGGGGGGTATTGTATGTTTTTTTTTACAGGCAAAAGAGCTGAAATCCTTGGGGAATGCCCCGCAAAGGGCCCTGTTCAGGGCTGGTAAGGTAAAAGAGCTTGTAACTTTTTTAATTTAGAATAGGGTAGGGAATTTTTTATTTTGGGGGGCTTTGTTATTTTATTAGGGGGCTTAGAGTAGGTGTAATTAGTTTAAAATTGTTGTAATATTTTTCTTATGTTTGTAAATATTTTATTATTTTTTGTAACTTAGTTCTTTTTTATTTTTTGTACTTTAGCTAGTTTATTTAATTGTATTTATTTGTAGCAATTGTGTTTAATTAATTTATTGATAGTGTAGTGTTAGGTTAATTGTAGGTAATTGTAGGTAGTTTATTTAATTAATTTATTGATAGGGTAGTGTTAGGTTTAATTATATCTTAGGTTAGGATTTATTTTACAGGTAAATTTGTTATTATTTTAACTAGGTAAGTATTAAATAGTTCTTAACTATTTAATAGCTATTGTACCTGGTTAAAATAATTACAAAGTTGCCTGTAAAATAAATATTAATCCTAAAATAGCTATAATATAATTATAATTTATATTGTAGCTATATTAGGGTTTATTTTACAGGTAAGTATTTAGCTTTAAATAGGAATAAGTTATTTAATAAGAGTTAATTTATTTCGTTAGATGTAAATTATATTTAACTTAGGGGGGTGTTAGTATTAGGGTTAGACTTAGCTTTAGGGGTTAATACATTTATTATAGTAGCGGTGAGGTCCGCTCGGCAGATTAGGGGTTAATAATTGAAGGTAGGTGTCGGCGATGTTAGGGAGGGCAGATTAGGGGTTAATACTATTTATGATAGGGTTAGTGAGGCGGATTAGGGGTTAATAACTTTATTATAGTAGCGCTCAGGTCCGCTCGGCAGATTAGGGGTTAATAAGTGTAGGCAGGTGTCGGCGACGTTGAGGGGGGCAGATTAGGGGTTAATAAATATAATATAGGGGTCGGCGATGTTAGGGCAGCAGATTAGGGGTACATAGGGATAACGTAGGTTGCGGCGGTTTACGGAGCGGCAGATTAGGGGTTAAAAAAAATATGCAGGTGTCAGCGATAGCGGGGGCGGCAGATTAGGGGTTAATAAGTGTAAGGGTAGGGGTGTTTAGACTCGGGGTACATGTTAGGGTGTTAGGTGCAGACGTAGGAAGTGTTTTCCCATAGGAAACAATGGGGCTGCGTTAGGAGCTGAACGCTGCTTTTTTGCAGGTGTTAGGTTTTTTTTCAGCTCAAACAGCCCCATTGTTTCCTATGGGAGAATCATGCACGAGCACGTTTTTGAGGCCGGCCGCGTCCGTAAGCAACTCTGGTATCGAGAGTTGCATTTGCGGTAAAAATGCTCTACGCTCCTTTTTTGGAGCCTAACGCAGCATTTGTTTAAACTCTCGATACCAGAGTTAAATTTATGGTGCGGCCAGAAAAAAGCCCGCGGAGCGTTAACAGCCCTTTTACCGCCGAACTCCAAATCTAGGCCTTAAGTGAGCTACTTGTAATAAGTCATTTAGCGAGCTCCTTGTAATAAGTCATTTAGCGAGACACTTGTAATAAGTCATTTAGTGAGCTACTTGTAATAAGTCATTTAGCGAGACACTTGTAATAAGTCATTTAGGCCTAGATTTGGAGTTCGGCGGTAAAAGGGCTGTTAACGCTCCGCGGGCTTTTTTCTGGCCGCACCATAAATTTAACTCTGGTATCGAGAGTTAAAACAAATGCTGCGTTAGGCTCCAAAAAAGGAGCGTAGAGCATTTTTACCGCAAATGCAACTCTCGATACCAGAGTTGCTTACGGACGCGGCCGGCCTCAAAAACGTGCTCGTGCACGATTCTCCCATAGGAAACAATGGGGCTGTTTGAGCTGAAAAAAAACCTAACACCTGCAAAAAAGCAGCGTTCAGCTCCTAACGCAGCCCCATTGTTTCCTATGGGGAAACACTTCCTACGTCTGCACCTAACACCCTAACATGTACCCCGAGTCTAAACACCCCTACCCTTACACTTATTAACCCCTAATCTGCCGCCCCCGCTATCGCTGACCCCTGCATTACACTTTTAACCCCTAATCTGCCGCTCCGTAAAACGCCGCCACCTACGTTATCCCTATGTACCCCTAATCTGCTGCCCTAACATCGCCGACCCCTATGTTATATTTATTAACCCCTAATCTGCCCCCCACAACGTCGCCGACACCTACCTACACTTATTAACCCCTAATCTGCCGAGCGGACCTGAGCGCTACTATAATAAAGTTATTAACCCCTAATCCGCCTCACTAACCCTATCATAAATAGTATTAACCCCTAATCTGCCCTCCCTAACATCGCCGACACCTACCTTCAATTATTAACCCCTAAACTTCCGATCGGAGCTCACCGCTATTCTAATAAATGGATTAACCCCTAAAGCTAAGTCTAACCCTAACACTAACACCCCCCTAACTTAAATATAATTTTTATCTAACGAAATAAATTAACTCTTATTAAATAAATTATTCCTATTTAAAGCTAAATACTTACCTGTAAAATAAACCCTAATATAGCTACAATATAAATTATAATTATATTATAGCTATTTTAGGATTAATATTTATTTTACAGGCAACTTTGTAATTATTTTAACCAGGTACAATAGCTATTAAATAGTTAAGAACTATTTAATAGTTACCTATTTAAAATAATAACAAATTTACCTGTAAAATAAATCCTAACCTAAGATATAATTAAACCTAACACTACCCTATCAATAAAATAATTAAATAAACTACCTACAATTACCTACAATTAACCTAACACTACACTATCAATAAATTAATTAAACACAATTGCTAGAAATAAATACAATTAAATAAACTAGCTAAAGTACAAAAAATAAAAAAGAACTAAGTTACAGAAAATAAAAAAATATTTACAAACATAAGAAAAATATTACAACAATTTTAAACTAATTACACCTACTCTAAGCCCCCTAATAAAATAACAAAGACCCCCAAAATAAAAAATTCCCTACCCTATTCTAAATTAAAAAAGTTACAAGCTCTTTTACCTTACCAGCCCTGAACAGGGCCCTTTGCGGGGCATGCCCCAAGAATTTCAGCTCTTTTGCCTGTAAAAAAAAACATACAATACCCCCCCCCCAACATTACAACCCACCACCCACATACCCCTAATCTAACCCAAACCCCCCTTAAATAAACCTAACACTAATCCCCTGAAGATCTTCCTACCTTGTCTTCACCATCCAGGTATCACCGATCCGTCCTGGCTCCAAGATCTTCATCCAACCCAAGCGGGGGTTGGCGATCCATAATCCGGTGCTCCAAAGTCTTCCTCCTATCCGGCAAGAAGAGGACATCCGGACCGGCAAACATCTTCTCCAAGCGGCATCTTCGATCTTCTTCCATCCGGTGCGGAGCGGGTCCATCTTGAAGCAGGCGACGCGGATCCATCCTCTTCTTCCGATGTCTCCCGACTAATGACGGTTCCTTTAAGGGACATCATCCAAGATGGCGTCCCTCGAATTCCGATTGGCTGATAGGATTCTATCAGCCAATCGGAATTAAGGTAGGAATTTTCTGATTGGCTGATGGAATCAGCCAATCAGAATCAAGTTCAATCCGATTGGCTGATCCAATCAGCCAATCAGATTGAGCTCGCATTCTATTGGCTGATCGGAACAGCCAATAGAATGCGAGCTCAATCTGATTGGCTGATTGGATCAGCCAATCGGATTGAACTTGATTCTGATTGGCTGATTCCATCAGCCAATCAGAAAATTCCTACCTTAATTCCGATTGGCTGATAGAATCCTATCAGCCAATCGGAATTCGAGGGACGCCATCTTGGATGACGTCCCTTAAAGGAACCGTCATTAGTCGGGAGACATCGGAAGAAGAGGATGGATCCGCGTCGCCTGCTTCAAGATGGACCCGCTCCGCACCGGATGGAAGAAGATCGAAGATGCCGCTTGGAGAAGATGTTTGCCGGTCCGGATGTCCTCTTCTTGCCGGATAGGAGGAAGACTTTGGAGCACCGGATTATGGATCGCCAACCCCCGCTTGGGTTGGATGAAGATCTTGGAGCCAGGACGGATCGGTGATACCTGGATGGTGAAGACAAGGTAGGAAGATCTTCAGGGGATTAGTGTTAGGTTTATTTAAGGGGGGTTTGGGTTAGATTAGGGGTATGTGGGTGGTGGGTTGTAATGTTGGGGGGGGGGGGTATTGTATGTTTTTTTTTACAGCCAAAAGAGCTGAAATTCTTGGGGCATGCCCCGCAAAGGGCCCTGTTCAGGGCTGGTAAGGTAAAAGAGCTTGTAACTTTTTTAATTTAGAATAGGGTAGGGAATTTTTTATTTTGGGGGTCTTTGTTATTTTATTAGGGGGCTTAGAGTAGGTGTAATTAGTTTAAAATTGTTGTAATATTTTTCTTATGTTTGTAAATATTTTTTTATTTTCTGTAACTTAGTTCTTTTTTATTTTTTGTACTTTAGCTAGTTTATTTAATTGTATTTATTTCTAGCAATTGTGTTTAATTAATTTATTGATAGTGTAGTGTTAGGTTAATTGTAGGTAATTGTAGGTAGTTTATTTAATTAATTTATTGATAGGGTAGTGTTAGGTTTAATTATATCTTAGGTTAGGACTTATTTTACAGGTAAATTTGTTATTATTTTAAATAGGTAACTATTAAATAGTTCTTAACTATTTAATAGCTATTGTACCTGGTTAAAATAATTACAAAGTTGCCTGTAAAATAAATATAAATCCTAAAATAGCTATAATATAATTATAATTTATATTGTAGCTATATTAGGGTTTATTTTACAGGTAAGTATTTAGCTTTAAATAGGAATAATTTATTTAATAAGAGTTAATTTATTTCGTTAGATAAAAATTATATTTAAGTTAGGGGGGTGTTAGTGTTAGGGTTAGACTTAGCTTTAGGGGTTAATCCATTTATTAGAATAGCGGTGAGCTCCGATCGGAAGTTTAGGGGTTAATAATTGAAGGTAGGTGTCGGCGATGTTAGGGAGGGCAGATTAGGGGTTAATACTATTTATGATAGGGTTAGTGAGGCGGATTAGGGGTTAATACATTTATTATAGTAGCGCTCAGGTCCGCTCGGCAGATTAGGGGTTAATAAATGTAGGCAGGTGTCGGCGACGTTGAGGGGGGCAGATTAGGGGTTAATAAATATAATATAGGGGTCGGCGATGTTAGGGGCAGCAGATTAGGGGTACATAGGGATAACGTAGGTGGCGGCGATTTGCGGTCGGAAGATTAGGGGTTAATTATTGTAAGTAGCTGGCGGCGACGTTGTGGGGGGCAGGTTAGGGGTTAATAAATATAATACAGGGGTCGGCGGGGTTAGGGGCAGCAGATTAGGGGTACATAAATATAACGTAGGTGGCGGTCGGCAGATTAGGGGTTAAAAATTTAAATCGAGTGGCGGCGATGTGGGGGGACCTTGGTTTAGGGGTACATAGGTAGTTTATGGGTGTTAGTGTACTTTAGGGTACAGTAGTTAAGAGCTTTATAAACCGGCGTTAGCCAGAAAGCTCTTAACTCCTGCTATTTTCAGGCGGCTGGAATTTTGTCGTTAGAGCTCTAACGCTCACTTCAGAAACGACTCTAAATACCGGCGTTAGAAAGATCCCATTGAAAAGATAGGCTACGCAAATGGCGTAGGGTGATCTGCGGTATGGAAAAGTCGCGGCTGTAAAGTGAGCGTTAGACCCTTTAATCACTGACTCCAAATACCAGCGGGCGGCCAAAACCAGCGTTAGGAGCCTCTAACGCTGGTTTTGACGGCTACCGCCGAACTCCAAATCTAGGCCTAAGTGAGCTACTTGTAATAAGTCATTTAGCGAGACACTTGTAATAAGTCATTTAGTGAGCTACTTGTAATAAGTCATTTAGCGAGACACTTGTAATAAGTCATTTAGCGAGACACTTGTAATAAGTCATTTAGTGAGACACTTGTAATAAGTCATTTAGCGAGCTACTTGTAATAAGTCATTTAGCGAGCTACTTGTAATAAGTCATTTAGTGAGACACTTGTAATAAGTCATTTAGCGAGACACTTGTAATAAGTCATTTAGTGAGACACTTGTAATAAGTCATTTAGCGAGACACTTGTAATAAGTCATTTAGCGAGACACTTGTAATAAGTCATTTAGTGAGACACTTGTAATAAGTCATTTAGCGAGACACTTGTAATAAGTCATTTAGTGAGACACTTGTAATAAGTCATTTAGCGAGACACTTGTAATAAGTCATTTAGCGAGACACTTGTAATAAGTCATTTAGCGAGACACTTGTAATAAGTCATTTAGCGAGCTACTTGTAATAAGTCATTTAGCGAGACACTTGTAATAAGTCATTTAGTGAGACACTTGTCATAAGTCATTTAGCGAGACACTTGTAATAAGTCATTTAGCGAGCTACTTGTAATAAGTCATTTAGCAAGACACTTGTAATAAGTCATTTAGCAAGACACTTGTAATATGTCATTTAGTGAGACACTTGTAATAAGTCATTTAGCGAGACACTTGTAATAAGTCATTTAGCGAGACACTTGTAATAAGTCATTTAGCGAGACACTTGTAATAAGTCATTTGGCAAGACACTTGTAATAAGTCATTTAGCGAGCTACTTGTAATAAGTCATTTAGCGAGACACTTGTAATAAGTCATTTAGCGAGACACTTGTAATAAGTCATTTAGCAAGACACTTGTAATAAGCCATTTAGCGAGCTACTTGTAATAAGTCATTTAGTGAGACACTTGTAATAAGTCATTTAGTGAGACACTTGTAATAAGTCATTTAGCGAGCTACTTGTAATAAGTCATTTAGCGAGACACTTGTAATAAGTCATTTAGTGAGACACTTGTAATAAGTAATTTAGCAAGCTACTTGTAATAAGTCATTTAGTGAGACACTTGTAATAAGTCATTTAGCGAGACACTTGTAATAAGTCATTTAGCGAGCTACTTGTAATAAGTCATTTAGCGAGACACTTGTAATAAGTCATTTAGCGAGCTACTTGTAATAAGTCATTTAGTGAGCTACTTGTAATAAGTCATTTAGCGAGCTAATTGTAATAAGTCATTTAGTGAGCTACTTGTAATAAGTCATTTAGCGAGACACTTGTAATAAGTCATTTAGTGAGACACTTGTAATAAGTCATTTAGCGAGACACTTGTAATAAGTCATTTAGCGAGACACTTGTAATAAGTCATTTAGCGAGCCACTTGTAATAAGTCATTTAGCGAGCTACTTGTAATAAGTCATTTAGTGAGACACTTGTAATAAGTCATTTAGCGAGCTACTTGTAATAAGTAATTTAGCGAGACACTTGTAATAAGTCATTTAGCGAGACACTTGTAATAAGTCATTTAGTGAGACACTTGTAATAAGTCATTTAGTGAGACACTTGTAATAAGTCATTTAGCGAGACACTTGTAATAAGTCATTTAGCGAGCTACTTGTAATAAGTCATTTAGTGAGACACTTGTAATAAGTCATTTAGCGAGACACTTGTAATAAGTCATTTAGTGAGACACTTGTAATAAGTCATTTAGTGAGACACTTGTAATAAGTCATTTAGCGAGCTACTTGTAATAAGTCATTTAGCAAGACACTTGTAATAAGTCATTTAGCGAGACACTTGTAATAAGTCATTTAGTGAGACACTTGTAATAAGTCATTTAGCGAGACACTTGTAATAAGTCATTTAGTGAGACACTTGTAATAAGTCATTTAGCGAGACACTTGTAATAAGTCATTTAGCGAGACACTTGTAATAAGTCATTTAGCGAGCTACTTGTAATAAGTCATTTAGTGAGACACTTGTAATAAGTCATTTAGCGAGACACTTGTAATAAGTCATTTAGCGAGACACTTGTAATAAGTCATTTAGTGAGACACTTGTAATAAGTCATTTAGTGAGACACTTGTAATAAGTCATTTAGCGAGCTACTTGTAATAAGTCATTTAGCAAGACACTTGTAATAAGTCATTTAGCGAGACACTTGTAATAAGTCATTTAGTGAGACACTTGTAATAAGTCATTTAGCGAGACACTTGTAATAAGTCATTTAGTGAGACACTTGTAATAAGTCATTTAGCGAGACACTTGTAATAAGTCATTTAGCGAGACACTTGTAATAAGTCATTTAGCGAGCTACTTGTAATAAGTCATTTAGTGAGACACTTGTAATAAGTCATTTAGCGAGACACTTGTAATAAGTCATTTAGTGAGACACTTGTAATAAGTCATTTAGTGAGACACTTGTAATAAGTCATTTAGCAAGCTACTTGTAATAAGTAATTTAGTGAGACACTTGTAATAAGTCATTTAGCAAGACACTTGTAATAAGTCATTTAGCGAGACACTTGTAATAAGTCATTTAGTGAGACACTTGTAATAAGTCATTTAGCAAGACACTTGTAATAAGTCATTTAGCGAGACACTTGTAATAAGTCATTTAGCAAGCTACTTGTAATAAGTCATTTAGTGAGACACTTGTAATAAGTCATTTAGCGAGACACTTGTAATAAGTCATTTAGCGAGCTACTTGTAATAAGTCATTTAGCGAGACACTTGTAATAAGTCATTTAGCGAGCTACTTGTAATAAGTCATTTAGTGAGCTACTTGTAATAAGTCATTTAGCGAGCTAATTGTAATAAGTCATTTAGTGAGCTACTTGTAATAAGTCATTTAGCGAGACACTTGTAATAAGTCATTTAGTGAGACACTTGTAATAAGTCATTTAGCGAGACACTTGTAATAAGTCATTTAGCGAGACACTTGTAATAAGTCATTTAGCGAGCCACTTGTAATAAGTCATTTAGCGAGCTACTTGTAATAAGTCATTTAGTGAGACACTTGTAATAAGTCATTTAGCGAGCTACTTGTAATAAGTAATTTAGCGAGACACTTGTAATAAGTCATTTAGCGAGACACTTGTAATAAGTCATTTAGTGAGACACTTGTAATAAGTCATTTAGTGAGACACTTGTAATAAGTCATTTAGCGAGACACTTGTAATAAGTCATTTAGCGAGCTACTTGTAATAAGTCATTTAGTGAGACACTTGTAATAAGTCATTTAGCGAGACACTTGTAATAAGTCATTTAGTGAGACACTTGTAATAAGTCATTTAGTGAGACACTTGTAATAAGTCATTTAGCGAGCTACTTGTAATAAGTCATTTAGCAAGACACTTGTAATAAGTCATTTAGCGAGACACTTGTAATAAGTCATTTAGTGAGACACTTGTAATAAGTCATTTAGCGAGACACTTGTAATAAGTCATTTAGTGAGACACTTGTAATAAGTCATTTAGCGAGACACTTGTAATAAGTCATTTAGCGAGACACTTGTAATAAGTCATTTAGCGAGCTACTTGTAATAAGTCATTTAGTGAGACACTTGTAATAAGTCATTTAGCGAGACACTTGTAATAAGTCATTTAGCGAGACACTTGTAATAAGTCATTTAGTGAGACACTTGTAATAAGTCATTTAGTGAGACACTTGTAATAAGTCATTTAGCGAGCTACTTGTAATAAGTCATTTAGCAAGACACTTGTAATAAGTCATTTAGCGAGACACTTGTAATAAGTCATTTAGTGAGACACTTGTAATAAGTCATTTAGCGAGACACTTGTAATAAGTCATTTAGTGAGACACTTGTAATAAGTCATTTAGCGAGACACTTGTAATAAGTCATTTAGCGAGACACTTGTAATAAGTCATTTAGCGAGCTACTTGTAATAAGTCATTTAGTGAGACACTTGTAATAAGTCATTTAGCGAGACACTTGTAATAAGTCATTTAGTGAGACACTTGTAATAAGTCATTTAGTGAGACACTTGTAATAAGTCATTTAGCAAGCTACTTGTAATAAGTAATTTAGTGAGACACTTGTAATAAGTCATTTAGCAAGACACTTGTAATAAGTCATTTAGCGAGACACTTGTAATAAGTCATTTAGTGAGACACTTGTAATAAGTCATTTAGCAAGACACTTGTAATAAGTCATTTAGCGAGACACTTGTAATAAGTCATTTAGCGAGCTACTTGTAATAAGTCATTTAGTGAGACACTTGTAATAAGTCATTTAGCGAGACACTTGTAATAAGTCATTTAGCGAGACACTTGTAATAAGTCATTTAGCGAGACACTTGTAATAAGTCATTTAGCGTGCTACTTGTAATAAGTCATTTAGCGAGTCACTTCTAATAAGTCATTTAGCGAGCTACTTGTAATAAGTCATTTAGCGAGACACTTGTAATAAGTCATTTAGTGAGCTACTTGTAATAAGTCATTTAGCGAGACACTTGTAATAAGTCATTTAGCGAGCTCCTTGTAATAAGTCATTTAGTGAGCTACTTGTAATAAGTCATTTAGCGAGACACTTGTAATAAGTCATTTAGCGAGCTACTTGTAATAAGTCATTTAGCGAGACACTTGTAATAAGTCATTTAGTGAGACACTTGTAATAAGTCATTTAGCGAGACACTTGTAATAAGTCATTTAGCGAGACACTTGTAATAAGTCATTTAGCGAGCTCCTTGTAATAAGTCATTTAGCGAGACACTTGTAATAAGTCATTATGGCCTAGATTTGGAGTTCGGCGGTAGCCGTCAAAACCAGCGTTAGAGGCTCCTAACGCTGGTTTTGGCCGCCCGCTGGTATTTGGAGTCAGTGATTAAAGGGTCTAACGCTCACTTTTCAGCCGCGACTTTTCTATACCGCAGATCCCCCTACGCCATTTGCGTAGCCTATCTTTTCAATGGGATCTTTCTAACGCTGGTATTTAGAGTCGTTTCTGAAGTGAGCGTTAGAGCTCTAACGACAAGATTCCAGCCGCCTGAAAATAGCAGGAGTTAAGAGCTTTCTGGCTAACGCCGGTTTATAAAGCTCTTAACTACTGTACCCTAAAGTACACTAACACCCATAAACTACCTATGTACCCCTAAACCGAGCTCCCCCCACATCGCCGCCACTCAATTAAAATTTTTAACCCCTAATCTGCCGACCACCACCTACGTTATACTTATGTACCCCTAATCTGCTGCCCCTAACCCCGCCGACCCCTATATTATATTTCTTAACCCCTAACTTGCCCCCCACAAAGTCGCCGCCAGCTACTTAAAATAATTAACACCTAATCTTCCGACCGCAAATCGCCGCCACCTACGTTATCCCTATGTACCCCTAATCTGCTGCCCCTAACATCGCCGACCTCTATATTATATTTATTAACCCCTAATCTGCCCCCCTCAACGTCGCCGACACCTGCCTACACTTATTAACCCCTAATCTGCCGAGCGGACCTGAGCGCTACTATAATAAAGTTATGAACCCCTAACCCGCCTCACTAACCCTATCATAAATAGTATTAACCCCTAATCTGCCCTCCCTAACATCGCCGACACCTAACTTCAATTATTAACCCCTAATCTGCCGACCGGAGCTCACCGCTATTCTAATAAATGTATTAACCCCTAAAGCTAAGTCTAACCCTAACACTAACACCCCCCTAAGTTAAATATAATTTTTATCTAACGAAATAAATTAACTCTTATTAAATAAATTATTCCTATTTAAAGCTAAATACTTACCTGTAAAATAAACCCTAATATAGCTACAATATAAATTATAATTATATTATAGCTATTTTAGGATTAATATTTATTTTACAGGCAACTTTGTAATTATTTTAACCAGGTACAATAGCTATTAAATAGTTAAGAACTATTTAATAGTTACCTAGTTAAAATAATAACAAATTTACCTGTAAAATAAATCCTAACCTAAGATATAATTAAACCTAACACTAGACTATCAATAAAATAATTAAATAAACTACCTACAATTAACCTAACACTACACTATCAATAAATTAATTAAACACAATTCCTACAAATAAATACAATTAAATAAACTAGCTAAAGTACAAAAAATAAAAAAGAACTAAGTTACAGAAAATAAAAAAATATTTACAAACATAATAAAAATATTACAACAATTTTAAACTAATTACACCTACTCTAAGCCCCCTAATAAAATAACAAAGCCCCCCAAAATAAAAAATTCCCTACCCTATTCTAAATTAAAAAAGTTACAAGCTCTTTTACCTTACCAGCCCTGAACAGGGCCCTTTGCGGGGCATGCCCCAAGAATTTCAGCTCTTTTGCCTGTAAAAGAATAAATACAATACCCCCCCCCCCAACATTACAACCCACCACCCACATACCCCTAATCTAACCCAAACCCACCTTAAATAAACCTAACACTAAGCCCCTGAAGATCTTCCTACCTTGTCTTCACCATACCAGGTTCACCGATCCGTCCTGAAGAGCTCCTCCGATGTCCTGATCCAAGCCCAAGCGGGGGCTGAAGAGGTCCATGATCCGGTCAAAGTCTTCATCCAAGCGGGGCAGAAGAGGATCTTCCATCCGATTGAAGTCATCATCCAGGCGGCATCTTCTATGGTCTTCCATCCGGAGCGAAGCGGCAGGATCCTGAAGACCTCCAGCGCGGAACATCCATCCGGACCGACGACTGAACGACGAATGACTGTTCCTTTAAGGGACGTCATCCAAGATGGCGTCCCTCGAATTCCGATTGGCTGATAGGATTCTATCAGCCAATCGGAATTAAGGTAGGAATTTTCTGATTGGCTGATGGAATCAGCCAATCAGAATCTAGTTCAATCCGATTGGCCGATCCAATCAGCCAATCAGATTGAGCTCGCATTCTATTGGCTGATCGGAACAGCCAATAGAATGCGAGCTCAATCTGATTGGCTGATTGGATCGGCCAATCGGATTGAACTAGATTCTGATTGGCTGATTCCATCAGCCAATCAGAAAATTCCTACCTTAATTCCGATTGGCTGATAGAATCCTATCAGCCAATCGGAATTCGAGGGACGCCATCTTGGATGACGTCCCTTAAAGGAACAGTCATTCGTCGTTCAGTCGTCGGTCCGGATGGATGTTCCGCGCTGGAGGTCTTCAGGATCCTGCCGCTTCGCTCCGGATGGAAGACCATAGAAGATGCCGCCTGGATGATGACTTCAATCGGATGGAAGATCCTCTTCTGCCCCGCTTGGATGAAGACTTTGACCGGATCATGGACCTCTTCAGCCCCCGCTTGGGCTTGGATCAGGACATCGGAGGAGCTCTTCAGGACGGATCGGTGAACCTGGTATGGTGAAGACAAGGTAGGAAGATCTTCAGGGGCTTAGTGTTAGGTTTATTTAAGGGGGGTTTGGGTTAGATTAGGGGTATGTGGGTGGTGGGTTGTAATGTTGGGGGGGGGGTATTGTATTTATTCTTTTACAGGCAAAAGAGCTGAAATTCTTGGGGCATGCCCCGCAAAGGGCCCTGTTCAGGGCTGGTAAGGTAAAAGAGCTTGTAACTTTTTTAATTTAGAATAGGGTAGGGAATTTTTTATTTTGGGGGGCTTTGTTATTTTATTAGGGGGCTTAGAGTAGGTGTAATTAGTTTAAAATTGTTGTAATATTTTTATTATGTTTGTAAATATTTTTTTATTTTCTGTAACTTAGTTCTTTTTTATTTTTTGTACTTTAGCTAGTTTATTTAATTGTATTTATTTGTAGGAATTGTGTTTAATTAATTTATTGATAGTGTAGTGTTAGGTTAATTGTAGGTAGTTTATTTAATTATTTTATTGATAGTCTAGTGTTAGGTTTAATTATATCTTAGGTTAGGATTTATTTTACAGGTAAATTTGTTATTATTTTAACTAGGTAACTATTAAATAGTTCTTAACTATTTAATAGCTATTGTACCTGGTTAAAATAATTACAAAGTTGCCTGTAAAATAAATATTAATCCTAAAATAGCTATAATATAATTATAATTTATATTGTAGCTATATTAGGGTTTATTTTACAGGTAAGTATTTAGCTTTAAATAGGAATAATTTATTTAATAAGAGTTAATTTATTTCGTTAGATAAAAATTATATTTAACTTAGGGGGGTGTTAGTGTTAGGGTTAGACTTAGCTTTAGGGGTTAATACATTTATTAGAATAGCGGTGAGCTCCGGTCGGCAGATTAGGGGTTAATAATTGAAGTTAGGTGTCGGCGATGTTAGGGAGGGCAGATTAGGGGTTAATACTATTTATGATAGGGTTAGTGAGGCGGGTTAGGGGTTCATAACTTTATTATAGTAGCGCTCAGGTCCGCTCGGCAGATTAGGGGTTAATAAGTGTAGGCAGGACCGGAAGGGGAGGAGGCATGGAGGCATGGGCGCGCTGTGCTACTGCTCTGATGGGAAAGAGCTACCCCCGGTAACTTGAAAACTCTGCAGGCATTTCCTAGGAGCCGCTTTGCTTCTCAGCCGGCTTCCGGATTACCGCACTTGCTGCAGCCTGCGCGCACACCCGCCCTGTCTTATCGGGGAGTGCGGTGTGATACCCGGTCATTGCAAAGGTGTCGCTCGGCCCTACCCGGGCCCATTTGGGTAATACTCAGCCTCTATTATACCTAAGTCTAAGCCTACAAGGACTTTGCATTTCTGCACATACCAGCACTGGAAAAGCGGGGGCTGGCCAGCCTGGTCTGGAGATTCTACGGCAGCTGGTGAGTGGCGAAGTTGGGAGAGCCGAGAAGATGCAGCCAGCTGCACGTAAACTGCCCTAACATTTGGTACGTAAAAGAGGTGAAACAGACCGTCATTGGAGACAGGCATTCCCCTCTCTTTGAGTGTTTAACCTGCTGCTTGCAGCCACACCCTGAAAAGCCGGGGCTGTCCAGCCTGGTCTGGAGACGAAACGGCAGCCGGCGAGTGAGTGACGAGTTTGGGTGAGCCAGCAGGACGTAACCAGCTGTAAGTAAACTGCCCCACATTGTACCCTGGATAGGAGGTGAAGGAGGCCGCCATCGGAGACAGATACTTCCAGCCTGAGAGTGTATAGCCGGCTACACAGAAGGGTGCTATTTAAAACACCCAAGGCATACCTTGACTGTCTCAAAGAAACCAGAAGGAGGCGCTTGCTTGTTGCAACCTGGGATCTATTTGTCTATTGCAAGACAGGAAGAATTTCTGAAATATTCAAAAAGGGGTCCCAGGCTAGCTCTAAAGACTTATACATAAGATCCTCGTCGTTTTGCTTCTATGTAATCCCCCTATAAGAAACGATATACGGAGCACAAGTGAAGTTTCCCCAAAAGAATTTCCAGGTTAACTCTAAGGAATTACAAATAAGATCTCTTTTACCTGCATCGATATCACCCTCCTGTAAGGAGCAGCATACGGAGGGTATGGTAATTCTGGTGCCTATCTACCTTGGAAAAGTTTGATTCACTCCTGCCGAAGCCGCTATAACCTGGTAAGACTGTTCCTATCTGTGGGGGAATTTATAGCTTATTTGGAGAAAGCATTCCTGGAGCTTATGAGCCTGAACTTTCTCTCCTTGACTGTGTAGCGGTTTTTCTTTTTTGGGACCCTAATAAGTGCTGGACACTACTCTGATTTGCTACCTGATTTAGTTGCTGATATATACATACCTGATTACCGCATTATCTTATCTTCTCAGTTATCTTTCCTGTTTTCTTTCTTGCTTTCTTTTTCTTCCCTCTCTCTTTCTCTTCTCTTCTTCTTCCTTCCTCTTGCTGCGGTTGGTTAAAAGACTGTTACATTTGCAACAAATACTGGTTACTGGTCCTGTGTTGAACCCTGTGTTGAACCCTAGATTGAATAGTAGTCAATGTATGTTCTTTTTTTTTGTCATATCTGCTTTTCTGCTTATTTAACTGGGAAGATAGAGGAGGGGGGAGGGGGGGAAGAGGGGAAAAGATACATAAAGAGGGAGAGGAAATAAAGAGGAAAAAAGGGATTTGTCCACTATAATACACGATCACGAACCTCAACATCCTTAATTTGAGGAATTGAGAAGGTATAAAGATAAAATAAAACAGGGGTGGATAATTCGTATATAGGTATATATATATTCACAAAGATATGTAAACACGCAACGTTTTTCTCTTTCTCTCACACTTCTCTGTAACCTTTCATAGAGATTTCTTGCTCTTTCATTAGGAGATTTTTAGGTGCCTCTGAGGTTCACTTTATACAATCACACGCACTTCCGCATATATTAATACACACACTTACTGTTTCACTTTGGTCCATCATCCACAGGTGTAAAAAAAAAAAAAAAAATACAAATGGGCACGGTAGCCCTCTCCTGTTTACACAGCTAAATTCCACTATAACCACCCCACCTTTTGGCCATTCGGCATTTCTTCTTTAGTTTTCTTTTATTGTTTTTTTTTTTTTTTTCCTTTTTCTTTTTTCTCACTTCGTTCACTCTTTCTCTTTTTCACTACTCACATTTTCTGCATTCACCTTTCATGGACAAATTCATGACTAATCTTAAAACACACTCTCCTAATATGCCGCCTAAGTCAAGAGACAGGAGGGCTAGAACCAGTGTTGATAACTCAACAAATCTAGCTCATAATACAAATACAATGGATACGATAGCAACAGAATCACAAGATATTGTCAAGCAAATTTCTGACCTCATGATCCCACAATTTGAGCAGCTGAAACTCGACATATCCAATCTTGCTAGTGAATTTAAACATTTTACACATAGACTAAATGAGGCTGAACAACGCATATCAGATTTAGAAGATACCAATAATCATCAAGCAATAATTATACAAGAACAAACAACACAACTAGTTAATATTCAGTATAAATTGAACGAGATCGAAGATCGCGCTAGACGCAATAACATCAGAGTTATTGGTGTCCCCGAATCTAGCGCGTACCAAGATCTCCTTGAATTTATATCAACTAGATTACCACAGGAACTTGGTGTGGACCCTAGCTTACTCCCGCTCGCAGTTGAGAGGGCACATCGTATAGGAACCCCCAAAACCTTTCCTGATGGCACACTTAAAAATAGACCAGTGATTGCAAAGCTCCTGAACTACCAGGATAAACTCAGCATTTTGCAGTACTATAGAAAAAAAATCCCCTTCACAATAAATGAGAAACCAATTTTAATTTTTCAAGACTTTTCGTCAGAAACTACACAAAAACGTAAAGAAATGTCGCCCCTTTGTACTAAATTGATTGCCAACGGCATCAAAGCTACTGTCATCTATCCGGCTAAAATAAAAATATTTGAAGGTAATGAATCTATACTGCTGAGTTCGCCAGGAGAAGTCAGGGACTTTGCAAAAAAAAAGGGGTTCACACTATCCTGACTACATATATGCTATCCCTAAACCAAGGGAGAACAGGAGGGAAAGGGGGGCAGGAAGGGAAAGGAGGGGAAAAATGGAAAGGAAAGGAAAAGGGAAAAGAAAACCCTAAGAATGATAGATGTTAATATGCAACTATCTAAGCTGGTTTGTTTTTTATCTTATGTTTTTTTAAACTTAAAACTGTCATCCATGACTTATAAATTATATGAGTACTCCAGATGTGTATATTTTCTTTTTTTATATGTTTTTTTTTTTTTTTTTTTTTTTTTTTTCTCTCCCCCCCTCCCTCTCTCTCCTCCTTCTCTCTCGTCCTATCCACTCCTCCCTTTCTCTCACCCAATGGCCCCTCTCTACTAGTTCCCTCTTCTTTGTCTGGAAATGAGAGAAGGGCAATAATAGAAATTTGGTACTCTCTTTTTTTCTACACACCCTAGACCCCTACTTTAATGATTCCCAAACTTAATTTAGCGACATGGAATGTCGGCGGTATCACATCGCCCCAAAAACGAAAAAAAATAATCTCACATTTAAACAGATACAAGCCAGACATAGTGTTCTTACAGGAAACACACTTACATGAAATAGAACTTACTAAACTAAAAGTAGGATGGGTAGGTGCAGTAGTGGGTACCCCATGTAAAGCCAGGAAAAAAGGTGTGGCAATCCTTTTCAATAAAAAATTGCAATATAACATCTTAAGTTCCGAATTAGACCCAGATGAAAGATTCCTCATTTTGCAGGTAATGATAGAAGATATGCTTTTCAACTTCTGTAATATTTATGCCCCTAATAACCTGGATGAAAATTTCTGGACTAATCTCCAGAGGAAATTACTGCATCTTTATTCAAAAAATTTGATTATTGCAGGGGATTTTAATTTAACTGTCTACCCGACCTTAGATAGGCTTAAACCATCATTGAACAAAAATAGTAAACAAGAGTCCAAAATTTTCAAAAACTTTATTAGTCTACTCCACATTAAGGATATTTGGCGCATTCATAATCCAGACGTAAGACGCTTCTCCTGTGAATCTAAAGCACACCAAACAATGTCTCGAATAGATTATTTTTTTGTATCTGAAAATATGCTAAACCTAGACATGACTACAGATATTAAGGAAATAGTCATATCAGACCATGCAATCTTGACATTATCTATTATATTAAAGCAGATCCAACTTCCGTCCAATAATAGACTCTTCTTTCCAAGATATCTGGCAGACAATGTTAAATTTAAAGCGTGGCTGAAAATAAAATGGAAAGAGTTTGTTGATATAAATGCCTCCCCGTATATACACATTGAAACATTATGGGAATCATTTAAGGCCGTAATTAGGGGTGAGATTAAAGCATACTTAATTATTCAAAAAAGGAAAAGCATAATGCGGGGTAATCAGCTTGCTAACCAGTTACGCAATGCTTATAACACGTACATTAGTGACCCATCAAGGAAACTTTGGGAAAAGTATCAAGTGGTTAAAAAAGAAAGAGAAATCTTTCTAACACAAAAAAGCGCTCAAGATATACTCAGATCTAGGTTTTTCTATTATAGACATGGAGGGAAAGCGGGGAGATTTTTGGCTAATTTAACTAAATCAAAAGAAAAGAAATCCACGATTGAAGCGCTCAAATCTACGTCTGGTAGAGTTATTAAAAGTGACGATATTACCAGTTTAGTTACAAAGTATTTTCAAGCTCTTTACTCGGAAGAGAAAATAGATACACTGAGTAAAAATAATTTTTGGCACAAGATTAAAATCCCAAAAATATCGGATGAACAAAGAGAGATGTTGAATGCCCCTATTACTCTTAATGAAGTACTAAATGCAATAAAGAAAACAACATCTAATAAAGCTGCAGGGCCTGACCAGCTCCCTATAGAATTATATAAAATATTGTCAGAGGATATTGGCCAAACTCTGGTTTCGCTTTTCAACAGTTACTATCTGGGGGAAAAAATATGTTCTAGATATTTCGCCGCATCACAAATAGTTCTTATCCTTAAGAAAGGTAAGGACAAAGAACAGATATCTTCATACAGGCCGATATCGCTACTTAATAGCGATTATAAAATTCTGATGAGTATTATTGCGGAACGCTTAAAATCTTTTATTGGGCTTCTGATATATAAGGATCAGGTTGGGTTTATGTCAGGCAGGATTGCTACACGGAACTTACGGAAATTACAATTAATTTTAAACCAGTCCTGTCTGCATAGAAATCCAACATCGGATGCTGCCCTAATACTAATTGACGCTGAAAAAGCCTTCGACTCCATCTCTTGGGACCACCTGTTCACAGCTCTCCCAGGATTTGGAGTCGAGGGGGCGTTTGTCGATTTTATTCGAACAATTTATAAATCCTCAACCTCATCTGTCCTGGTTAACGGCACCCCCACTACATACTTCCCATTGAATAAAGGTGTACGACAGGGATGTCCATTATCCCCTTACCTTTTTAATTTAGCATTAGAACCACTCGTAATATCTATAAGAAAAGAGATTGAAGGGATCAACTTGGGACATAGGAAAGTTACCACACTGCTATATGCTGATGATCTATTAGTCCTGACCGCTAACACTGCTAAGTATATTCCTTTATTAATCCATATTCTACAAGAATTTAGTGCATTCTCAGGCTACAAAGTCAATACTCATAAATCAGAAATTTTTTGGTTAAATAAAAACAAAGAATCATGCCGGCAACATCATTTTAAAGAAGCTAAATTTAACTTTGTTTACCTAGGGATTAAACTATCCAAAAACTATAATGAATGGTATGAACTTAATTATACACCAATCATTACTAAGATTAGGCAGGACTTAGATACTTGGTCAAAATTTTACCTAACTTTATCTGGCAAAATTAATATAATCAAGATGGTGATCTTCCCTAAGCTCCTTTATCTAATGCAAAATCTCCCAGTTATTATAAAGCAAAAAGATATCAAACTACTCAATCAGTTATTTGCACAATTTATCTGGGGGGAAAAAAGAAGGGCCATCGGATTAATAAGACTGGCCTTGCCTAGACAATATGGGGGACTGAGCTTCCCAGATATTGAGATCTATAATTTAGTATGCATCGCTAAAATTGCAATTGAATGGCTAACAAATGCAGAATATATAGTTGATCAGAAATTGGAAACAACTTTAACCAGACCCTACTCTTTAAAAGCATTACTACATTGTAATATGAATAAATGCCCAACCAAAATTAAACTTTTACCAACTATTTATAGTGTAATTAGGGCCTGGCAGAAACTTCTTAAAAAAACTCATATTAATCATAAATTCTCTAAATATCTAACAATTACGGGCAATCCTAATTTCCCAGCAGCATTAAATTCTTGTGCCTTTAATACCTGGGCGCAACAGGGTTTAATGTATATAGAACAGCTAAGAGAAAGGGGCTCAGGGGCATGTAGATCACTACAGGACCTAGCTACTGAATATGCGATTTCAAAAAAAGATTTCTTCCCATATTTCCAAGCTCGTCATTTCTTAAAGGAATTTCCATTTGACCCTTCAGATGAATGTGCGTGGAATATCCTACAGATACCTATTAATCTCTTTAAAATAGGGAAATATAACGTAACTTCATTATATAAAGCAATTATGCTAGAATATGGGAAGAAAAATTTGGAGCATATTGCCAAAAATTGGCAGGTGACACCAGAAATTATATATAAAAGCTTTACACTTGCTGACTCAGCAACATTATCCACTTCATGGCGTGAGTCCCACACTAAATTAATAAACAGAATATATATTACTCCTAGTAAGAAAGCAAAATGGGACCACTCCGCGGCTTCATGTCATAAATGTAAAGCTTTTAATGCTGACTTAAACCATTGCTTCTGGACTTGCCCTAAAATCAGGAAGTTTTGGCATAAGACTAACGCCTGGCTGAATAAAATTAATCACATAAATCTCCAACTTAAATTGGAACATATAATGTTTTTCATAGATGGACAAAAAATAGGCACATACAAACATTCGCCTCAACTAAATACAGCAATAATGGTCGGTAGACTACTTATATTGAAGTACTGGAAATCTAGCAAAGCCCCAACTTTAACAGAATTTATTCAAAAATTGAAAAATATACTGATTATGGAGCAAATGGACACATCCATAAATTCAGAAACACAAATCAATCGTTTTATATTAAAATGGCGGAATGTAATTGTAAGCTTCCCGAAGGAAATACAACTACAATTGATTTCCCCTTTTCGGGGATCAGTGTCCATGGAGCTTGCTATTGCCAATAAACATTTTCTAGATGATAGCGCCCAGACTTGAACACAAAACAATGCCGGCATTTCTGGGACTCTGGTAATTGGACATGATGTTGGGGAGCTGGGGGGGGAACGGACGGACGAGCGGGAAATCCTCTCCTTTTCCCCTTTTCCTTTTCCCCTTTTCCTTTTCCCTTTTTTTTTTTTTTTTTTTTTCTCCCTTTTTCTTTTGTTGATTGTTCTGTTTCGTTTTTGTTTTTTTTTTTTTTTTTTTTTTTTTTTTTTTTTTGTTTGGTTTTGTTTAGCATTGTTCAGAGAAGTATATAAAATATAATTCAACAGGGAAATATTAGAGAAGAAGGAAGGCTTGATCGAAAAATTTTTTTTTTTTTTTTTTTTTGGATAAGAATATTAGCATGTGGATCTTTCATGGATGTTTTGACTTTTCTTTTTCTCATTGCTTATATATCCTTCTTCACTTTTTTTTTTTTCTCTCTTTTTTTCTTGGAAAATGTATAAAAATGTACAACTGTGTTGAATTATATTAAAAAATTATAATAAAAAAAAAAAAAAAAAAAAAAAATAAGTGTAGGCAGGTGTCGGCGACGTTGAGGGGGGCAGATTAGGGGTTAATAAATATAATATAGGGGTCGGCGATGTTAGGGCAGCAGATTAGGGGTACATAGGGATAACGTAGGTGGCGGCGGTTTACGGAGCGGCAGATTAGGGGTTAAAAAAAATATGCAGGGGTCAGCGATAGCGGGGGCGGCAGAATAGGGGTTAATAAGTGTAAGGGTAGGGGTGTTTAGACTCGGGGTACATGTTAGGGTGTTAGGTGCAGACGTAGGAAGTGTTCCCCCATAGGAAACAATGGGGCTGCGTTAGGAGCTGAACGCTGCTTTTTTGCAGGTGTTAGGTTTTTTTTCAGCTCAAACAGTCCCATTGTTTCCTATGGGAGAATCGTGCACGAGCACGTTTTGGAGGCCGGCCGCGTCCGTAAGCAACTCTGGTATCGAGAGTTGCATTTGCGGTAAAAATGCTCTACGCTCCTTTTTTGGAGCCTAACGCAGCATTTGATTGAACTCTCGATACCAGAGTTAATTTTATGGTGCGGCCAGAAAAAAGCCCGCGAAGCGTTAACAGCCCTTTTACCGCCGAACTCCAAATCTAGGCCTTAGTGAGCTACTTGTAATAAGTCATTTAGCGAGACACTTGTAATAAGTCATTTGGCGAGACACTTGTAATAAGTCATTTAGCGAGACACTTGTAATAAGTCATTTAGCGAGACACTTGTAATAAGCCATTTAGCGAGCTACTTGTAATAAGTCATTTAGCGAGACACTTGTAATAAGCCATTTAGCGAGCTACTTGTAATAAGTCATTTAGCGAGACACTTGTAATAAGTCATTTAGCGAGACACTTGTAATAAGTCATTTAGCGAGACACTTGTAATAAGCCATTTAGCGAGCTACTTGTAATAAGTCATTTAGCGAGACACTTGTAATAAGTCATTTAGCGAGACACTTGTAATAAGTCATTTAGCGAGACACTTGTAATAAGTCATTTAGTGAGACACTTGTAATAAGTCATTTAGCGAGACACTTGTAATAAGTCATTTAGCGAGCTACTTGTAATAAGTCATTTAGCGAGCTACTTGTAATAAGTCATTTAGCGAGACACTTGTAATAAGTCATTTAGCGAGCTACTTGTAATAAGTCATTTAGCAAGACACTTGTAATAAGTCATTTAGCGAGACACTTGTAATCAGTCATTTAGTGAGACACTTGTAATCAGTCATTTAGTGAGACACTTGTAATAAGTCATTTAGCGAGACACTTGTAATAAGTCATTTAGCGAGCTACTTGTAATAAGTCATTTAGCGAGACACTTGTAATAAGTCATTTAGCGAGCTACTTGTAATAAGTCATTTAGTGAGACACTTGTAATAAGTCATTTAGTGAGACACTTGTAATAAGTCATTTAGTGAGACACTTGTAATAAGTCATTTAGCGAGACACTTGTAATAAGTCATTTAGTGAGACACTTGTAATCAGTCATTTAGTGAGACACTTGTAATAAGTCATTTAGCGAGACACTTGTAATAAGTCATTTAGCGAGCTACTTGTAATAAGTCATTTAGCAAGACACTTGTAATAAGTCATTTAGCGAGACACTTGTAATAAGTCATTTAGCGAGACACTTGTAATAAGTCATTTAGCGAGACACTTGTAATAAGTCATTTAGTGAGCTACTTGTAATAAGTCATTTAGTGAGACACTTGTAATAAGTCATTTAGCGAGACACTTGTAATAAGTCATTTAGCGAGACACTTGTAATAAGTCATTTAGTGAGACACTTGTAATAAGTCATTTAGCGAGACACTTGTAATAAGTCATTTAGCGAGACACTTGTAATAAGTCATTTAGCAAGCTACTTGTAATAAGTCATTTAGTGAGACACTTGTAATAAGTCATTTAGTGAGACACTTGTAATAAGTCATTTAGTGAGACACTTGTAATAAGTCATTTAGTGAGACACTTGTAATAAGTCATTTAGCGAGACACTTGTAATATGGCTCATAGTTTGCAAGTGACACTAGAGTTGAAATAAAAACGCTCAAATTCTTTACCAAGGCAGAAAAAGTATGACTCCCATGTCCCTTTATAGGAATTTTAATCGGCTTAGAGCTCTATAATATAATTATAAGTTAAAACCTTTGTAAGCTTAGGGCAGTCCCCAAAATATGCTTCAACCCAGCAACCAAATTACACACTCACTAACAGAAATTCAGTTGGAAAAGGAACATTCTTGCTGCATTAACAGTATCCAGATTGCACCTGGATAACATTTTGTGGTACAGTTCCCAGTAATTCAAGGAGATTTTGCTATGTAAAGGAACATAGGAAACCAAAATTAAACTTTCATGATTCAAACAGAACATGCAGTTTTGATCAGCTTCCAATTTATTTCTAATACCAAATTTAAGGCTGGATTACAAGTGTCGCGCTAAATATCGCTTGCATGCAAGCGACATTAGGGCTCCACTTTGTAATACCAGAGCCACGATAATGTGTGCTAGTATAACAAGTAAATCGCAATGCGAACGCATGCTTCCCCAAATTACTCCTGAATATTCTACCCATCAGCTTGATGACCTCTTGTACTGGAATTGTTCTCTTTGTGAACGATACTTACAGCCTCGGCTTTATATGACCCTTAATATATGTTAAAGGGACACAAAACCTATGATGTGATTTTAAACAACTTTCCAATTAAATTATGTTTTCTAATTTGATTTATTCTCTGGGTATCCTTTGTGAAAAGGATACCTAGGTTTGCTCAGGAGCTGCTGATTGGTGGCTGCACATTTATGCCTCATGTTATTGGCTCACTCAATGGCCCATATTTATCAAGCTCCGTACGGGGCTTGAAGGGCCGTGTTTCTGGCGAGTCTTCAGACTCGCCAGAAACAGCAGTTATGAAGCAGCGGTCACAAAGACCGCTGCTCCATAACCTGTCCGCCTGCTCTGAGCAGGCGGACAGACATCGCTGGAAATCAACCCGCAGTGTCTGATCAGGTCCGCCAGACCTTGATAAATAGAGGCCAATGTGTTAACTAGCTCAGAGTAATGCATTGCTGCTTCTTCAACAAAGGATACCAAGAGAATGAAGGTAAGTTGTTTAATTGTATTCCCTATCTCAATTATGGAAGAAACATTTCGGGTTTCATGTTCCTTTAAGATAATATAAGTTTCTATCATATCACCTCTTTCCTTTTCATTCTCTCCTCTAAGCGATACATATTTAGGTCATTGTAAGTAAGTTTTATTTTTTTAGACCATGTACCTTTTAGAGCAGTGCTTTCCAAACTGTGTGTCGTGACACATTAGTGCGTCGGCGGCAGTGTGTAGGTGTGTCCCTGCTTCAGCATAAATTATTTTTCATTTAAAATTCTTTTTACATTTTTTTTTTTTGGTTTCCGACTTTCCACCTGCCTGCTACGCATATCACATGGTTGACACGTGATTGATACCTAGTGGGTCACAGATCATCTTAACCTATTGGCGCAGCTTAGCGCGAACTGAAACTATTCCCATTGGCCGCACATTGGCTCCTGACTGCACGTATAGTCTCCTTAATCGGCTCGTGACTGCATGTGTAGTCAGTGAGTGAGTCAGCAGTGTGTTTGCAGCACGGGCAGTAGTCAGTCGGACTCGCAGAGCTCTGAGGGCAACAGCTTAAATGCTGAGCTGAAGTCAGAAGTCAAAGTGTTTTTTTTTTTGCAGCTAGCTCCCAGTAGTGCAATGCTGCTCTTGATATATGGATAGGAAATGAAAGCTTAAAAATGCTAGATAATGAAATGTGAGTGTCTTTAATATTCCACTAAATATTTAGAAACTGTGTTCATTCCATCAACCTCATACATCCCATTAACATAGTAAGTAGCTATTGGTGTTATTAAACTTTTTTTTAATTCTTGCATATACTTACTGTTACTTGTAAATACATTTCGTTGTTATATAATTTATGTATGTGTCCGTATCTCTTAAAACAAGTTAATTTAACCTCCTGTTTGCTAGTAGTACAACTGAATTACTGTGTCGCAAAATGATGTAAGTCTAAAAAGTTTGTCACCAACATGAAAAGTTTGGAAAGCTCTGTTTTAGAGTAACCCTCATTTAAACAGATTCTAATTTATTAATATCTCTCTGGAGATATGGCCTCCAGAACTGCACACAATACTCAAGTTGAGGCCTAAATAATGTGGAGAGACGCCTAAATTACAGTATAATGATATTTATTTTTTTTTAATTATTTTATCATTGGGTTCTTGGTGAGAATGGAATGGCCCTGCGTGTGACTTTCAATGAGTAATTTGCATTTGGGAAAATCAGTCATAAAATAATTACATTGAGTGAACACTAGATGGCACTGCAGCCTAAAGTTTAGCTTGACCATGCAAAATGTACTTCAAAACACAATTTAAGGGGACAGTATACACTAGATTTTTCTTTGCATAAATGTTTTGTAGATGATCCCTCTATATAGCCTATACATCTTTTTTTAGTTTAAAAAATGTATAGTTTTGCTTATTTTTAAATAACATTGAGCTGATTTTCAGACTCTTAAAGGGACACTGAACCCAAATATTTTCTATTGTGATTCAGATAGAGCATGAAATTTTAAGCAACTTTCTAATTTACTCCTATTATCAAACTATCTTCGTTCTCTTGCTATATTTATTTGAAAAAGAAGGCATCTAAGCTATTTATATGGTTCAGAACTCTGGACAGCATTTTTTAATTGGTGGATGAATGTATCCACCAATCAGCAAGAACAACCCAGGTTGTTCACCAAAAATGGGCCGGCATCTAAACTTACATTATTGCATTTCAAATAAAGATACCAAGAGAATGAAGAAAATTTGATAATAGGAGTAAATTAGAAAAAAAATGCTTAAAATTGCATGCTCTATCTGAATCACAAAAGAAAAAAATTGGGTTCAGTGTACCTTTTTACCAAGCCCCAAAGTTTTAGGAGAATATTGATGAATACCTACTCCAGCTTGCTCCTGTTTGTGTAAAGAGTCTTTTCATATGCAGAGGAATGGGGGAGTGTGTGTTTTTTTTTGTTTTTGTTTTTTTGCTATAGAACCACTTTTAGTGGGTGTTCCAGCTAACCTTTTCAACAGGGAGCTTCTAAGTAAGTTTTTAAACGGTTTTATACTGGATTTTTATGTCAGTATCTGTGCATATTATTCTTTATAGTAGTGTCTACTACACGCAGTTAAATGAAAATTGGCGTATACTGTCCCTTTAAGTCCCCATAAAAGTGTGGTTAAATAAAACAAATGGAATAAATATGTATCATTTATTTAGTGAGCTTTTCCTGCAATATAACTATGATTTTATTTTTCACTTGGCCCAGAAAGGCTTGAGTGCACCATACAGATTTCAGTAATGTGACCCTACAACATGTCTCAATGTACTTTAAAATTAAAACACAGAACAAATAAATAAAATTGTTATGTTTAACAAAACTAAATCTATATTTTTGACTCATCTTTTGCAGATATAACAGCTGAACACACTTGTGGGTTTCTTTCTACAATGGAAATCAAACATTGTTGTAAATGTATTCCCAACATTGTTGCATTTGTTCGCATACGTGTTGTTATAGTTGTAGATTGCTTTGCTTTCACCCTTCTATCCAGTTCATCCGAAACCAGCTTTATAGGGTTTAAGTCAGAAGACTGTGCTGTCAATTGCATTATTTAAAGTGATGGTAAACTCTCCCCTTTTTAAAATCAGATCTGGAATGTAAGCGCTATTTTAGATGTTGTTTTATTCATCATGTGCAATGAAGATGCGCTATAACTTAGTTATTAATATAGATATGAAATTCAAATACCCCACGTTACACCACCCACTTCAAAAGTCAATTTTCCTGTCAGCTAAATGATTGAATTACTCTCCAATCAATGCTCTAGCTACAACAAAAGTGCCATATGGGGAGAGCGCTGATTGGACAACAATTCAATCTGTTAGCTCACAGAAAATTTTACTTTTGAAGTGGGCGGAGGAGCATGCAGTATTTGAATTTCATATCTATATTAAAAAGCATGTTATACTGCATCTTCATTACAGCTAATGAATTAAACTAAATCTAAAATAGCGCTTACATTCCAGATCTGATTTTAAAAAGGGGAGAGTTTACCATCACTTTAAAGCCTATTGTCTTGTTATTTTCTTCTAAGGTAGTTCTGAGAGAGCCTGGATGTATTTTTGGGTCATTATAGAAGTATACCTGAGGTTATTGCACAGGGTTTTAAAATGCCCTGGGAGATTTTTTGGTTCAGGGGGCCTCTATGCAAGTTGCCAACTCTGGAACCAGGTTCTAGCTGCTGATTGGTGCCTGCAGATATATAACGATTGTCATTGGCTCACACATGTGTTCCGTTATAAACCAGTAGTGCATTGCTGCTCCTTCGACAAATTATAACAAGAGAATGAAACAAATTAGATAATAGAAGTAAATTAGAAAGTTGTTTGAAATTGTATTCTCTAACTGAATCATGAAAGAAATTTTTTGGGTTTCATGTCCCTTTAACAAGTGGCAGAACATAACACATATGAAGTATTTTTTTTAAAAGTATAAGCACTCTGATAACTGACTTTTGTTACTAGGGGGATGCTTTGCGGTTGCCTAGGTAACCACACCAAGCCTCCTTCCCCAGTCTGCAACCAGTAATGTGTGCAGACTTTGCTTCAACACAAAAAAGAAAAATGTATACTAGGCGCGGCAATATAGTTGTTCAAATTAAACCTATATGGGTATTGATCAATATTGAATAATCAAAAAGAAACAATACATATGCTACATATAAAGAAATCTCCCTAAACAATCATACATTCAATAACCAAGCTATAGATATTGATAATCAAAATATTAAGTAATCCTCCACTTAAGGATAATAAGGAAAGTTCTTACAATTCCGAAACAGTTCCAATTCTTTCAGTCCAAGGGAGTAAAGGGAGAGTTAATCCAATAATATGGGTAGTAGATCTCTGTGGCTGCTCCTTTAAAAGAGTCCCATCACGAACTCTGCATCGAAAACTAAAAAAACATTGGAAAAAAACAGGAGCGCACAAACGCATCTAAGTGCAGATTAAAAAGACACCTTTAATATTAAAATGCCCTTTAAAAGAATCACACTCACACTTTAAAAATAATATAAAAGCAGTGTTACAATTATATTGACTGCAAACCAGCTTCGGCGTCTTCTCCCAAATACATAGGACTCCAAGTTGGCGTGTCCACCAATTGCTGAAGGGTGTGTGTTTCCAATTAGACCAATCGGGTGTTCAGAGGCTCCTAAACCTCCTTCCCAGTGGTTTAGCGATGGAGGTGTGTACTATCACCCGAAGTTAGTATTTCAATGACACGTAATGGGTTCTATTCAATGCTGGAAGACTATCTCAGAGTAATGTCCGTATTTGCACTGAATATATGCCACACTAGTACAGTTATATAACAATTCAGCCGGCTATGATGGTGCGCCTGTAAAACGGCCCTCAGCTCACTCTGTGCTCTATTGTAATATAACAAACACTACCGTAGCCTCACAGGGACCTTTTGATGCTCACTCGACGTACGTTTCGTTCCAGACTGGAACTTTTTCAAGAGTGATTCTAAGTACTTCATTCCTGCCTTTTAAAGGCAGGGAGGCAAGTGCTTTCCCTATTAACCCTTAAGGCTAAAAACGGGCTGTATATGAAAAGCTAAAAACATTTTTACACATTATAATTCATACTATAACACCAATGTCTTAATAATGACGTATTATAAAAACAATAAATACAGATACCTAAAATTAATAATACTCCTAAGCCCAAAATACATATATATAGATATTGAGTGGCTCAAATATGATATTACAAATAGATATGTAGTGTTATTACTTACTGAATATTACTTGCGATAACAATAGTATGTTATGCTAAACATTGTAAAAACCTATAATGCCCCAATAGCTTGTAATAATCTAAATGGGCATTTCTAATTACCCAAACTATAGTATTATATGTTCCTAAATACTGTGTTGTATTATGGATAACAGATACCAAAGCATATTATATAATACAATGTAAAAAGTATATATATAAAAAATGCCCCGCTAACATGAGTTATGTCAAAAATGACTGGATGTCCAAATCAATATTCATCCCTTGAGGATGAAGACAGTCCAGTTTTTTGATCCAATAAGTCTCACGTTGTCGCAGCTTGAGTAGCCTATTCGTATCCCAAATGTTGGGAGGGATCCATTCTATAATTTTTATTTCTATGTCTTTGGGGTCTTTATTATGAACTAATTTAAAATGTTGGGAGACACTATGGGTTTCAAGGCCCTTCTCGATGTTGTTGAGGTGTTCCCTAAAACGGTATTTTATTTTTCTCTTAGTTCTTCCAACATAGATAAAATTACATTTGCACTTCAAATGATATACCACGTAGGTGCTCATACATGTGCATCTACTTTTATTAGTGAAACTCCTGGTACTATCATGATTCTCAAAGGTGTTGTGATTTATTGCTATGTGGGGGCACATTACACAATCCTTAGTTTTACATTTGTATCATGTTCCAGATGAACTACCCCAATCTGAAATCCTTATTGGGGGTTTATTCCTCAACTTACTTGGTGCCAGAATGTTCTTCAAATCTCTATTTTTCCTAAATAGAATTTCTGGTTTATCACCTATAGACTTTTTAAGGATGGGATCTAATTTTAATACTTTCCAGTGTCTATTGATTATACCTTTAATCTTATAGTGCTGACTATTATATTTAGTAATGAATTTAGGATTAGAGTTCTCTATCGGATCTTTCTTATTGTTCTTTGTTTTTTCCAGCAGGGATTTCCTATCTATTAGGTCCACTCTCTCCTTTATATTTACTAGGTGGTGTTTATTGTAGCCTTTATCCTCAAATTTCCTAGTAAGAACTTTGGCTTCTTGATTATAATCTCGGATATTAGTACAATTGCGCTTAGTGCGCTAATACTGGCTAAAACGAAATGTTATTTTTCCATTTTTTGAGGTGGCCACTTCTTGCATTTAATAAACCATTCCTGTCAGTGTATTTTCTAAAGTTTTTCACTGCTATCTTATTTGAATCTATGAACAATGTAAGGTCCAAAAAAACTAATTTGTGTTTGTGAACAAGAATGAGTAAATTTGAGGTTAAATCATTTCTATTCATGTGGTTCACAAATTCATTTATATTGTGCAGTTCCCCTTGCCAAATCATAATAATGTCATCTATGTATTGATAATACATAAAGATATTGGAAAAATAGGGATTATTGTTCCATATATATCGATCCTCATAATTGGACATATAAAGATTTGCATATGATGGGGCAAAAGTCATCCCCATTGTTGTCCCTTGTATCTGTCTATAGAAATTATTTTCAAATAAAAAATAATTGTGAAAGAATAAACCTTATGGATTCAGACAAGTATTTTGTATGTATCGGTGATATATTCCCTTTTTGACATTCTTCCCCAATTACTGACACCCCTTTCTCATGAGGGATACTAGTATACAGGGCAGAGACGTCACAGGTAACCCAAAAATAATAATTGGGTCCCCAACTGAGCCCTTCAAATGTATTTATCACATCTACTGTGTCTATTAGGTAAGCTGGGATTGTTTTAACTAGAGGTTGTAAATAATAATCTATGTATTTGGACATATTGTCACATAATGACCCAATTCCAGACACGATTGGTCTCCCCAGTGGTGCTTTGGTATTTTTGTGAATTTTTGGGAGGTGGTAGAAGCATGCCACTTTAGTATATACTTCATATAGATAACTGAATTCATTTTGATTAAGAATACCCTCTTGTTTGGTTGTACAGAGATGATTAAATAATTATTTCTTATAACTCAAGGTGGGTTTAAATGTTAAAGGCAAATATGTATCCTTATCATTTAATAAGTTATAAGCTTCTTCAAGATAGTCCTGCCTATTTTGAACGATTATTCCACCTCCCTTATCTTCACAACGGTATACTACATCCATATTATCTGTTAAAGCTTTAAGGGAAACTCTTACTCCTTTAGTAAGGTTATCATATTTCAATTTGTTTTTAAAAGAGAGTTTATTGATATCCTCACATACCAATTTGTTGAATGTTTTGATATATACACTTTGCATATTTTGGGGGTAAAATATAGATTTCCTTTTAAGAGGACATATACTGAGATATTTAAGAGCTCCTCGTCTGTAACACTGTTTGACAGAAACTGGGTTCCATTTTCATCATTCAAGGCTTCTAAACTTGCCAATGTGTGTGTATCATCCCCATTGAGGACAATATTAGTTGACATATTAGTTTTATCATAATACCTTTTTAGGGTTAGTTTCCTAATATATCTCTGAACATCTATAAAGAGTTCAAAATGATTAGGTTGAGTAATGGGTGCAAAGTTTCATCCTTTAGAGAATAATTTTATTTCATTGTCACTGAAGGTTTTATCTGAAAGGTTAAAAATTAATTTACATCGCCTTTCTAATTCCAGCTGTTTCTGTTTCTTTTTTCGTTGTTTAATCCCCCCTCTAGTGCCTCTGTGTCGTCTAACAAACGTTTTGGTTTTCTTGGTGTATCTAGGGCCTTTGGTGGTGCCCCTCCCCATTCTGTTTTGTTTCCCTGTTGTCGTCAAGGGGGAGTTCCTAAAAATTGCCCCTTCTTTTGATTTCCCTATCTTTGTCCCGAGGACCAAAATCTGGGTTGGTGTTCATATTCTCCAAAGTTCCCTCTATATTTAGGTTTTGCCCCCTGTTGATTCCATCTGGGGCTATTATTTCCATAATTTCCTTCAACACAGTTACCTTCTAAATGGAACCTATTACTAGTCTCAATATTATGGTGTCTCATACCACTATTGCTTTGAGCATATTCTGATGTTATATTACCCTCATTTCTACCATAAAACACCATCTTCTGTTGTTGTTTCCGGTAAGAGTTTTGACAGTGTTCTGTTTGGCCCTTAACCTTATTATTAATTTTATTTTTGTTCTTATATGGGAAAATAGTGTTCCTATTTTTGTTATGATTAATGCTGTTAACATTCCCATGAAATCTCTGTGTGTTTTTATATATAGGGGTTCATACTTCTCCATGTTTACTATTAAATGTATCTCTCTTTTTAACTTGGTTATTATTATCATGTTCTATCATACCAGTGTTTTCCTGTTGTTTATATGTATAGACTCTTTCTGTTTTAAAATCTTCCAGGTCTTTCCTCAATTTCTTTAATTTATTAGTTTCCAATTCTTTGGCATAGGTATTAATTTTGACCTGTATGTTATAATTAAAATCTTTCCATTAAGCTATATACTATCTATATATATGTATTTTGGGCTTAGGAGTATTATTAATTTTAGGTATCTGTATTTATTGTTTTTATAATACGTCATTATTAAGATATTGGTATTATAGTATGAATTATAATGTGTAAAAATGTTTTTAGCTTTTCATATACAGCCCATTTTTAGCCTTAAGGGTTAATAGGGAAAGCACTTTCCTCCCTGTTTTTAAAAGGCAGGAAGGAAGTACTTAGAATCACTCTTGAGAAAGTTCCAGTCCGGAACGAAACGTACGTCGAGTGAGCATCAAAAAGTCCCTGTAAGGCTACGGTAGTGTTTGTTATATTACAATAGAGCACAGAGTGAGCTGAGGGCCGTTTTACAGGCGCATCATCATAGCCTGCTGAATTGCTATATGACTGTACTAGTGTGGCATATATTCAGTGCAAATACGGACATTACTCTGAGATAGTCTCCCAGCATTGAATAGAACCCATTACGTGTCATTGAAATACTAACTTCGGGTGATAGTACACACCTCCATTGCTAAGCCACTGGGAAGGAGGTTTGGGAGCCTCTGAACACCCGATTGGTCTAATTGGAAACACACCCCCTTCAGCAATTGGTGGACACGCCAACTTGGAGTTCTATGTATTTGGGAGAAGACGCCGAAGCTGGTTTGCAGTCAATATAATTGTAACACTGCTTTTATATTGTTTTTAAAGTGAGTGTGATTCTTTTAAAGGGCATTTTAATATTAAAGGTGTCTTTTTAATCTGCACTTAGATGTTTTTGTGCGCTCCTGATTATTCCTATGTTTTTTTAGACTTTGCTTAAAGCAAAAGTTTTAACTGACAGCAGAAGGAAAATTCCTAACAAATTAAAGCTGATACTTTTATTTTGTACAGTGTTTTACTTATGTTTGTGCATGATACTCCCAAGGTTTTATGTATAAAAACGGCATTTGCAGGAGTATATAAATCCCACAAAAACTTTAGCCTTGTATACAGCTTTCATATAATTTACTTATGAACGGTTCAGAGACCACTACACATCACTCTGCAAAAAATTAAACTATTCTGCTGAGCAGACAGCAGACACATTGCACTATATATATATATATACACTATATATATATATACACTATATATATATATATATATATATATATATATATATATAAATATCTACAACTATATATAATCAAGAGATAGATAGATAGATAGATAGATAGATATAGATATATATTGTACCCAAATACCATCAGATATATGTAGAAATAAGTATTTAAGAATAAATAGAACATATTCTGCTATGTGAAGAACATTGGAATGTGAAATATTAATATTTTCATGTCGGGTTAGAGCACTTGAGAATATGCGATCGGGTTTGTGTGCGAACAGGGTGTTTTTTACTTCTCACTTTTGTTTGTTCCATTGACTTTTATGGTGGAATAGGTTATTGCAGAATATGTTCTATTTATTCATAAATACATATTTCTATAAATATCTGATGGTATTTTGGTAAAATATATATCTACATCTCTCTCTCTCTATATATATACAGGTGGCCCTCGTTTTACAACGGTTCAATTTACACCGTTTCAGAATAACAACCTTTTTTTCTAGTCATGTGACTGCTATTGAAAAGCATTGAGAAGCAGTGCAGTTATTAAAATAGCCAGTAGGTGGAGCTGTCCGCTTGTGTTGCAGCAAAGACAAGCAAGCTGAAATTAATCAGTTTAACCAGACCTGAGCTATTGAGCAGATTTCAAAGGAACAAGATATTCCTGTCTATAACTCAGTTATAGATTGGAATGCATAGAAAGAACTGTTTGCAGAAAAATGCAAGTGAAGTCTGTGTTGTGTGATTATTTTATTAGGTTTATAATGCTGTCTAGCAAATGGTTTTGTTCATTTAACTTTAATTATATATACTGTGTTGTGTGATTATTTTATTAGGTTTATAATGCTGTCTAGTATTTAAAGTCTGCATTTCAAAGCTTTTAAAATAATATATTAGGTGTAACTTATGACAATTTTGAGAGGGGCCTGGAACCTATCACCATCACTTCCCATTGACTTACATTATAAACTGGGTTTCAATTTACAACGGTTTCGATTTACAACCATTCCTTCTGGAACCTAACCCCGGCGTAAACTGAGGGCTACCTGTACATATATATAGGAATATATATGTATACCTATGTATTTGAGTGTTTAAACACTGTATGTCTGTAAATACATACTGTATATACACATATAAATACATACTGTATATACACATATAAATACATACTGTATATACACATATAAATACATATGTACACACATATAAATACATACTGTATATACACATATAAATACATACTGTATATACACATATAAATACATACTGTATATACACATATAAATACATACTGTATATACACATATAAATACATACTGTATATACACATATAAATACATACTGTATATACACATATAAATATATATATATCTAGACATGTATATGTATGTATCTCTATGTTAAAGCCCTTTGCCTGCTTTTTTTTCCCTAACACCTGAGACGTCATATCTTTGAGCCCGTATAACTTTTGTGTGCAATATAGTGTTTGAATATTTTTTATTAGACAGTGTTATTATGAGAGTAACTGTACTTTGTAATGTTTTTTTGATGTGTTTTGTGACACTTAACCAGAGCTCTGATGACACAGTAATCCTTCTAGTGTAAATCGCGATTGTGCTCAAGTGATCGCGTTTACTTTCAACTACGAACAGAAAACCTGACGCGCGCAAACAGCCGCGATAAACTCATAATCGTTATTAGGTAACTGTTAATGCGCCATTGGTAATCTGACCCTAAATGTGCATTATAATCAACACAGAACCATGAAATCATCACAGACACTTCTTATATTGGTTCCTTTTAAAGGCCAATCAGGTAAACTCATCTGTTTAAAAGGACATTAAACTGAAAAAACAATTTCCACCATGCACGTGAAAGAGTAACAATTAAACATGACCATTCTTAATGAGAGAACATTGCATTCAATTGAATTAAACGGATATTAAAACTAGCAGGAAAGGGATGTTTTTACACTAATGATGCTCAAAGACTGAGTTGCACTGGCAGTTCCAGAAATTACATTTTTGGGGGTACGACACTTACCCTGCAGAGCTCCGGTCATGGACCAGGAAGCTGGGGAATAGGTCAGGGAGACCCATGGGCAGAGTCATGGCTGTTCCATGGTGAGACGGAGTCACATGTGTTCTGTGGGCAGTGCTGGTTGGTATGCTGGCGTGGCTGGGTGCTACAAGAGCATGGTTAGGTGTGAAGGGATAGGGAAATGATGTGGCAATATTCACACAATTTACGTCTATCATCAAATTGGCTTCATTCTCTTGGTATCCTTTGTTGAAGGAGCAGCAATACACTAATAGGGGCCAATGACAAGAGGCTTATATGTGCAGCCACCAATCAGCAGCTAGCTCCCAGTAGTGCATTGCTGCGCCTGAGCCTACCTAGGTATGCTTTTCAATAAATGATACCAAGAGAATGAAGCAAATTATATAATAGAAGTAAATTGGAAAGCTGTTTAAAATTGTTTGTTCTATTGAATCATGAAAGTTAAATTTGACTTTACTGTCCTTTGAAATAACTCTTGCTTTTGTGTAAAATTGTGCTTGTCCCACAATTTTATAAAAAAAGGATTATATATCTTTCCAAACAATAAAACAATGTTCAAGCAGACTGTCTTTTTAACCATGTGCACCACTTTTTACCTCTGTAATTACCTTGTATCTAAGACTCTGCCAATCAGTGCTGACTCATAAATAACTACAACGGAGTGAGCACAATGTTATCGATATGGCACACATGAACTAGCACTGTCTAACTGTGAAAATCTGTCAAAATGCATGGAGATAAGAGGCGGCCTTCAAGAGCTTAGAAATGAGAAAGAGCCTACCTAGGTTTAGCTTTCAACAAAGAATACCAAGAGAACAAAGCAAATTTGATGATAAAACTAAATGGAAAAGCTGTTAAAAAATTGCATGTCCTATCTGAATCATAAAAGTTTAATTTTGACTTGACTTTCCCTTTAAGGTGATAGTTAAAGGGACAGTCTACTCCAAAATTGTTATTGTTTAAAAAGATAGATAATCCCTTTATTACCCATTCCCCAGTTTTGCATAACCAACAGTTATATTAATACACTTTTTACCTCTTTGATTACCTTGTATCTAAGCCTTTTTTTGACAGCCCCCTGATCACATGACATTTATTCAATTAGTGCAGTGTCATCCAGGGGAATGTGTAGTAAAGGCGTTTTTCTATATTTTTAAACAATCACAATTTTGGTGTAGACTGTCCCTTTAAGTACAAACAATTTTAGAGCATATTATAAAAGTATCTTACGAGAAATTATCTCTCATATTAAAGGGATAGAAAAGTAAAAAAATAAAATGTGCATGGTTGTATTTTTATTTGAAATAGAAGCATTTTTGCAATATGCTTTCAAAAGCAAAAATTCTTCTTGTAAAAGTTATTACTGTTTTTAAAGGGACACTAAACGCAATTTTTTTCTTTAATGATTCAGATAGAGCATGCAATTTTAAGCAACTTTGTAATTTACTCCTATTATCAATTTTTCTTCGTTCTCTTGGTATCTTTATTTAAAAAGCAGAAATGTTAAGCTTATTTGCTGGCCCATTTTAGGTTCAGCACCATGGATAGTGTTTGCTTATTGGTGGCAACATTTAGCAAACCATTAAGCAAGCATAACCCAGGTTCTTAACCAAAAGTGGCCGGCTATTAAGCTTTACATTCCTGCTTAAATAAAGATACCAAGAGAACGAAAACAAATTGATAATAGGAATAAAATAGAATTTTGCTCAAAATTGCATGCTCTATCAGAATCATAAAAGAAAAAATATGGGTTTAGTGTCCCTTTAACCTCTTAAGGACATATGACGGAATTTTTCCGTCATAAAACAATTGAGCAAACTGAAAGTTGTGTCCTTAAAGGGTTAATAATGAATTTCAGCTGTCATATTAATATGAGCTCTAATTTTAGATACTTTAATACTACACTGTAAAATTGAAGTTTACGACTATGTGTTTAACTCATTTGCAGGGATTAAGCATATATTTGTATTTGGACAGTATACACAATGGCGTGTGCAGAATGTGTACAATCATAATGCAGGGGAGCCTTTTATTAATGCAGGTCGCAGTTCTATCTATTTATCTATATACTCAAAATCATTATACAGAGCTACAAGTATATTGTTACTATTGATCACTACTGAGTTACGTTTGGTGGGCCCAAAACAATTTGTGCACTAGAGCCCTGTGTTGGGTAGGTCCGCTAGCAGGGGGTGTCAATCATCCAGATCGGATCGGGATGATTTCAGTCTGCCACTGCTTCTTTATTTCCATTTTTGGCGGACCAGAAACGATGGGCGTCCGCTGCTTGATAAATCTACCCCTAAACGTTTACGGTGTTGCTGAACTTTTTGAAAGGGCTTCATCTGGTATATATACCTCAAAGTGATACAATTCACAATGGTACATCAATTACCCCGAAAATACTCAATGGAAGATACAGGATATAGTAGAACATTTTGAATTTATGGAAGAAACAGATGATTTAGGATTACAACTTGATATCTGTTCTTGACTTGAATTAAAATACATAAAAGCAGCTGCAATGTATATTAAACATCTCTACGCGTTTCTGCAAACAAATTGCCTTTCTCAAGATCCAATAAAAAGGCTAGATCATGAGTGGGCGCTATTTAACCTTCCGGCTCGTGCATTAACTACGCTAGATGGAGACTTTCTGTGCATGTTAGGTTGACCTTGTATTATGAGTTGAAAGTAAAAAGTTAGCGTGCGAGGGAAAAACCCATATGCGCAAAAAGTTGAACTTCAAATATCATGAGCGCATTATCGTATTCTCCCATAGTGGCCCATTTATCAATCTCCGGATGTAGTTTGAGGGCCCGTGTTACTGGCGAGCCTGCAGGCTCGCCAGAAACACCAGTTATGAAGCAGGCGGACAGACAACGCCACTATTCAACCCGATCGAGTATGATCGGGTTGATTGACACCCCCTGCTGGCGGCCGATTGGCTGCGAATCTGCAGGGGGCGGCGTTGCACCAGCAGCTCACAAGAGCTGCTGGTGCAATGCTGAATACGGAGAGTGTATTGCTCTCCGCATTCAGCGAGGTCTGTCGAACCTGATCCGCACTGTCGGATCAGGTCCGATAGACCTTTGTTAAATAGGCCCCATAGACTTCAATGGAGAGTAAAAACTGCAAAAAAAAACACCCACACTCGTGCTGTAACCTGACCACGTTTATTAGAGTACTAGACCTAACATGAAATAGTAAAGGGACATGAAACCCAAACATTTTCTTTCATGATTCAGATAGAGAATACAATTTGAAACAACTTTCTAATTTACTACTATTATCTAATTTGTTTCATTCTCTTCGTATCATTTGTTGAAGGAGCAGCAATGCACTACTGTTTTCTAACTGAGCACATGGGTGAGCCAATGACAATCAGTTTATATATGCAGCCACCAATCAGCAGCTAGAACCTAGGTACTTTGCTGCTCCTGAGCTTTCCTAGATAAACCTTTCAGCAAAGGACAGCAAGAGAAGGAAGTAAATTAAATAATAGAAGTAAATTGGAAAGTTGTTTCAAATTGTATTCTCTATCTGAATCATGAAAGAAATGTTTGGGTTTCTTCATGTCCCTTTAATAGAAAAAGAAAAGAATAGTGTTACTTTTGGTGCTAGAAGAAGAAATAGTTGCAAGCTGTGACACCTGTGTGCTGTGCCCTGTCTTTTGGATCATATAAACAAGTTTTTAACTTTAAACTCTACTCTATCTTGAATATTTCACATATTACCGTTCAACGCAGCTCCCTGTTGTGCTTAAATTTTACTACAGTAATTGTCACTATTTTACAGCTACAGTATTTATTGAATACTAATTGAATACTGTGCTGTGTTAGTGTTAAACTAAACAAAGAACTATTTCACCCCTAATATATGTTGTTTTCAAGTTTTTAAACACACTGGCAAGTGAAAAGAAAGCTAAAACTGCAGGTTTTCAATTTAAAGAGATAGTCTAGTCCAAAATAAACTTTCATGATTCAGATAGAGAATGTAATTTTAAACAATTTTCCAATTTACTTTTATCACCAATTTTGTTTTGTTCTCTTGGTGTTCCTAGTTGAAAGGTAAATCTAGGAGGTTCATATGCAAATGTCTTAGTTCTTGAAGGCCACCTCTTCTCTCAGGACATTTTGACAGTTTTTCACCACTAGAGAGTTTTAGTTCATGTGTGTCATATAGATAACACTGTGCTCACGCACGTGGAGTTCAGGTAAGCCAGTTCTGATTGGCTGTCAAAAGAACTGAAATAAGGGGGCAGTTTGCAAAGGGTTAGATACAAGATAATCACAGAGGAAAAAAGTGTATTTATATAACTGTGTTGGTTGTGCAAAACTATGGAATGGGTAATAAAGGGATTATCTATCTTTTTAAACAATAACAATTCTGGTGTAGACTGTTCCTTTAAGGCGGTTTTCACTTTACAGTGGGGCTCCGGTCCCTAACCCGCTGTATAAGTGAGGTATACCTGTATATATATATATAAATATAAATCTATACCTATATATCTATATTATTATATATAGGTATAGATATACAGTATACAGATATATATATAGGAATATCTATTTAAAAATACATAGAACATATGCAAAGAACAGATAGGGGGCGCCCTTGAAAAAGTAGAATGAGTTGTAGTTGCAATTGTGATACAAAAAAATAATAAATTAGACCCAATGTTGAGAGATATACCCAGTGTCAATAAGAATAAAAATAATAATAGAGACAACCAGTAATGATATAGATATCTTAAATAAGTGTGCAATAGTATATTAAGGGATGAGCTAGGTAATTAATATATACTACCAGCAAACGATGGATATCAGAGTACAAAAAAGTCCATAGGTGGCTTTTGAATGGTATCAATATGGATGTATGATGAAATCCGAAGAGGCAGCTATCTGTAGAGGATCAAGGCCACGATCCAAAATCAGTAATCTGTAATGGAGAGAGAAGAACAGAAGCGCCACATGGCCCAATATAGTAGGGTAATCGGTGTAACAAAAGTGATGGTTTCACTCACATGTAATAAAACACCCCTAATGGTGTGGAAGGAGCAATCTGGGATCAGATGACAGTCACCCAGAAGACTGGCCTCCGGTCAAGGTGTAATGACCTGTAGAGGGCAATGTAAAGCACAAGAGGGTGCCTATATGGCCTAGTACTGTTGGAACACAATATATGATATAAGTGTATTGTATTCACTCACATTTGGTGGAGCACCTCCCTTGGTGCTGCAGAGGCAAGCTGGGATCAATATGGTCACCCAGTAGACTTAGAACTCCAGCAAATAAGGAACTCTCGGTGGTTCAAAATATCAGATTTGAAGGGTGAAAGGTGAATAAAAAACAGGCAGCAAGTGGTAAGTAATAACTTACTTTATTAAAAAGGTAAAAAAATTAGCAACGCGTTTCTCATCCAACCAGTGGCTGTTTCATCAGGCTTAATAAAACATGTATAAAACACTTGCTATTTATGCCAAACAAACAGATCAAATTGATTCAGAAATTCAATAACATAGAACATTTCCCTCTATGTGAAGAACATTGGAATGTCAAATCTTTACAGTACACATTCAGTTAAACACCTTACTAAATATGAAAAATGAATAAATGAGATTTTTCATGTTTTCAGCGACTTGACTGCAAAGGGCTTCAATGCACTTAGATATATGTCTATATGTGTATATATATGTATATACAGTATGTGTTTATATGTAAATACATATCTATACATAAATACATATGTACACACATATAAATATATACATATATAAATATATATATGTATATATATATATGTGTGTATACATTATCAAATGGCGGGCAGACATTTGATAATTGCTTGTCATTTAACATTGCACCAGCAATTCTGGTGAACTGCTTGTGCAATGCTGCCCCCTGTAGATTTGCAGGGGGTGTCACTCAACCCAATCGTATTCGATCGGGCTGATTGCTGTCCGCAGCCTCAGAGGCGGCAGACAAGTTAAGGAGCAAGACCGATGCTTCTTAACCCCTGTTTCCGCGCGAGCCTTCAGGGCCATTCGACCCTTGATAATTTGACCCCCTCATATCTTTGAGCCCTTATAACTTTTTATGCAATTTTTTTTAAATATTTTTTATCAGACAGTGTTATTATGTATGGAACTGTACTTTTTCAATGTGTTTTGTGCCACTTTATTTCTCCGTTAACCAGAGCACTGAAGTCGCGCTAACTCTACTCTCGTCAATATTAGATTGTGCTCAAATGAATGTGTTTACTTTCAACTCGTAATACGCGCAATATTTCCGTTGTGCCCAAAAAGCCGAAAAAATTAAATATTGCTCACTACTCGTAATCTAGCCCAAAAATGTGTAAAAGAGCTTTAGTGAGTTATGTTTAAAATGTGAGCAGTGTGTGTTTGTGTGTGTGCATATATA
>NC_069510.1:90626926-90723936 GCF_027579735.1 Bombina bombina
AGAAGGCGACGCACTGAGCTGAGACAGAACAAAAAGCTAGAATAACTTCCATGCCTGTTCATTTTCAGTGCCACTTAGGGTGCATACTGTTTTAGGACACTATGGGGCCGATTTAACAAAGTGCGAGTGGACATGGTCCGCTGTAGTGGATTATGTCCGCCGTACATTGATTAATGCCGACAGAACTGCTTGTGCAATGCCGCCCCCTGCAGATTCGATTGGCGGCTAGCAGAGGGTGTCAATCAACCCGATCATACGTGATCGGGTGGATAGATGTCCGCTGCCTCAGAGGAGGCGTACAAGTTAAGGAGCAGCGGTCTTAAGACCGCTGGTTCTTAACTCCTGTTTCCGTTACATTCAGGCCCCATATGCCTGTCACAACGCTACCGCGTCGCTGTTGCCATAGACACGGCGGTGGTGACTCGTTGCTATGGCCGTTGCCATAGACGCAGTCGGTGGTTTAGAGCGTGCAGCGATGATGTAATCGCCACACGCTGTCTCTCTTCTGGATGCCGCTCCTGATTACACCTGCCTGTCCTCCTTGGTGCCAATATGCGCCTATGTAAGTACTCCATTCACCTTACATCACTGCCCAAGTATAGGTGTTTCTGTGTGTGCTCCTGGGTGCTATTATCTATATATGCTGAACTGTTATTACATTACTAATAAGGGTTACTGACAATGTGAGCAATGTTAAAAAAAAACCCAAAACAAATGAATGTTATATTTAAAAACAGGATATTTAATACCAAAAATATATAAAAGATTACAATCAGACCAGGCTATGGCAGATCATAAGAGCTACAACAGATAATGCTAGCTGATCAAATAATAATACAATAATTTGCTATAATGTGCTAATGTAGCAAATTATTGTATTATTATTTGATCAGCTAACATTATCTGCCTTAGCTCCTATGATCTGCTGTAGCCTGGTCTGATTGTAATCTTTTATATATTTTTGGTATTAAATATCCTGTTTTTAAATATAACATTAATTAGTTAGTTTTTTTTAACATTGTTCACATTGTCAGTAACCCCTATTAGAATATTTAGCCCTGACTGTCACCATCAGCCCTTTTGGAGCTCCTATATCTATCTCTTATTCTAGTTACCTTTTTGGGACCTTTTGTTAGGAGGTCCCTTTATAGTGAGCTTGGTGACTGTATCCGGGCGCAGCCAATTACACTTTGTTATTACGTCACTGAACTTTGCCTGTCTGACTATTCTGCTTTCTTAACCCCTTAAGTACTGGATTGCCACAACGTTGCTGAACTCTGCCTGTCTGACTACTCTGCTTGCTTAACCCCTAAAGTACTGGATTGTTATACTGTTGCTGAACTCTGCCTGTCTGACCACTCTGCCTGCTTAACCCCTGAATTATTTGTTTGCTATACTGTTACCAAACTCTGCCTGCCTGATTATTCTTATGGTTTTTTTTTTTTTTTTAATATTTCTTTATTAATCGCCGAAAAGTATAATATACATAAATCACATTTGTTTTCATATATATATAGCCATAAAATCAAAATTAACTTCACAGATATCATAAGGCAACATATGACATTCATTTATCTGCATTTTTCTAATTGACTCCTCGCAGCGCCTTGCTTTGGGAGGCTTGAAAAAAGAAAAAGAGAAAGAAAAAAAGAAGAGGGGGAGAGAAAAAACATAATTTATGCTTACCTGATAAATTTATTTCTCTTGTAGTGTATCCAGTCCACGGATCATCCATTACTTGTGGGATATTCTCCTTCCCAACAGGAAGTTGCAAGAGGACACCCACAGCAGAGCTGCTATATAGCTCCTCCCCTAACTGCCATATCCAGTCATTCGACCGAAACAAGCTGAGAAAGGAGAAACCATAGGGTGCAGTGGTGACTGTAGTTTAATTAAAATTTAAACCTGCCTTAAAAGGAAAGGGCGGGCCGTGGACTGGATACAGTACAAAAGAAATAAATTTATCAGGTAAGAATAAATTATGTTTTCTCTTGTTAAGTGTATCCAGTCCACAGATCATCCATTACTTGTGGGATACCAATACCAAAGCTAAAGTACACGGATGATGGAAGGGACAAGGCAGGAACTTAAACGGAAGGAACCACTGCCTGTAGAACCTTTCTCCCAAAAACAGCCTCCGAAGAAGCAAGTGTCAAATTTGTAAAATTTTGAAAAGGTGTGAAGCGAAGACCAAGTCGCAGCCTTGCAAATCTGTTCAACAGAGGCCTCATTTTTAAAGGCCCAGGTGGAAGCCACAGCTCTAGTAGAATGAGCTGTAATCCTTTCAGGGGGCTGCTGTCCAGCAGTCTCATAGGCTACGCGTATTATGCTCCGAAGCCAAAAGGAGAGAGAGGTTGTCGAAGCTTTTTGACCTCTCCTCTGTCCAGAGTAAACGACAAACAGGGCAGATGTTTGACGAAAGTCTTTAGTAGCCTGTAAGTAAAACTTCAAGGCACGGACTACGTCCAGATTATGCAAAAGACGTTCCTTCTTTGAAGAAGGATTAGGACACAATGATGGAACAACAATCTCTTGATTGATATTCCTGTTAGAAACCACCTTAGGTAAAAACCCAGGTTTGGTACGCAGAACTAACTTGTCTGAATGAAAAATCAGATAAGGAGAATCACAATGTAAGGCAGATAACTCAGAGACTCTTCGAGCCGAGGAAATAGCCATCAAAAACAGAACTTTCCAAGATAAAAGTTTAATATCAATGGAATGAAGGGGTTTAAACGGAACTCCCTGAAGAACTTTAAGAACCAAGTTTAAGCTCCACGGGGGAGCAACAGTTTTAAACACAGGCTTAATCCTAACCAAAGCCTGACAAAATGCCTGGACGTCTGGAACTTCTGCCAGACGCTTGTGCAAAAGAATAGACAGAGCAGAGATCTGTCCTTTTAAAGAACTAGCTGATAAGCCTTTGTCCAAACCCTCTTGGAGAAAGGACAATATCCTAGGAATCCTAACCTTACTCCATGAGTAACTCTTGGATTCACACCAATAAAGATATTATGGTAGATTTTTTCAGAGGCAGAGTCCATGGTGGAAGAGATGACATGTCCACTAGGTCTGCATACCAGGTCCTGCGTGGCCACGCAGGCGCTATCAGAATCACTGATGCTCTCTCCTGTTTGATTTTGGCAATCAGTCGAGGGAGCAGAGGAAACGGTGGAAACACATAGGCCAGGTTGAAGAACCAAGGAGCTGCTAGAACATCTATCAGCGTTGCTCCCGGGTCCCTGGACCTGGATCCATAAAGGGAGCTTGGCGTTCTGGCGAGACGCCATGAGATCCAGTTCTGGTTTGCCCCAACGATGGACCAGTTGAGCAAACACCTCCGGATGGAGTTCCCACTCCCCCGGATGAAAAGTCTGACGACTTAGAAAATCCGCCTCCCAGTTCTCTACGCCTGGGATGTGGATCGCTGACAGGTGGCAAGAGTGAGACTCTGCCCAGCGAATTATCTTTGAGACATCTAACATCGCTAGGGAACTCCTGGTTCCCCCTTGATGGTTGATGTAAGCCACAGTCGTGATGTTGTCCGACTGAAATCTGATGAACCTCAGTGTTGCTAACTGAGGCCAAGCTAGAAGAGCATTGAATATTGCTCTTAACTCCAGAATATTTATTGGGAGGAGTTTCTCCTCCTGAGTCCACGATCCCTGAGCCTTCAGGGAGTTCCAGACTGCGCCCCAACCTAGAAGGCTGGCATCTGTTGTTACAATCGTCCAATCTGGCCTGCGACAGGTCATACCCTTGGACACATGGACCCGAGAAAGCCACCAGAGAAGAGAATCTCTGGTCTCTTGATCCAGATTTAGTAGAGGGGACAAATCTGAGTAATCCCCATTCCACTGACTTAGCATGCATAATTGCAGCGGTCTGAGATACAGGCGCGCAAATGGCACTATGTCCATTGCCGCTACCATTAAGCCGATTACTTCCATGCACTGAGCCACTGACGGGCGTGGAATGGAATGAAGGACACGGCAAGCATTTAGAAGTTTTGATAACCTGGACTCCGTCAGGTAAATTTTCATCTCTACAGAATCTATAAGAGTCCCTAGGAAGGAGACTCTTGTCAGTGGTGATAGTGAACTCTTTTCCACGTTCACTTTCCACCCATGCGACCTCAGAAATGCCAGAAGTATCTCTGTATGAGACTTGGCAATTTGAAAGCTTGACGCCTGTATCAGGATGTCGTCTAGATACAGAGCCACCGCTATGCCTCGCGGTCTTAGAACCGCCAGAAGTGAGCCCAGAACCTTTGTAAAAATTCTCGGGGCAGTGGCCAACCCGAAGGGAAGAGCTACAAATTGGTAATGCCTGTCTAGAAAGGCAAACCTTAGGAACCGATGATGATCTTTGTGAATTGGTATGTGAAGGTAGGCATCCTTTAAGTCCACTGTGGTCATGCACTGACCCTCTTGGATCATGGGTAGGATGGTCCGAATAGTTTCCATTTTGAATGATGGAACTCTGAGGAATTTGTTTAAGATCTTTAGATCCAAGATTGGTCTGAAGGTTCCCTCTTTCTTGGGAACCACAAACAGATTTGAATAAAATCCCTGTCCTTGTTCCGTCCGCGGAACTGGATGGATCACTCCCATTACTAGGAGGTCTTGCACACAGCTTAGGAATGCCTCTTTCTTTATCTGGTTTGCTGATAACCTTGAAAGATGAAATCTCCCTTGTGGAGGAGAAGCTTTGAAGTCCAGAAGATATCCCTGAGATATGATCTCCAACGCGCAGGGATCCTGAACATCTCTTGCCCACGCCTGGGCAAAGAGAGAAAGTCTGCCCCCCCACGTTTCCGGATAGGGGGCCGTTCCTTCATGCTGTCTTGGGGGCAGCAGCAGGCTTTCTGGCCTGCTTGCCCTTGTTCCAGGACTGGTTAGGTTTCCAGGCCTGTCTGGAATGAGCAACAGTTCCCTCTTGTTTTGAAGCGGAGGAAGTTGATGCTGCTCCTGCCTTGAAATTTCGAAAGGCACGAAAATTAGACTGTTTGGCCTTTGATTTGGCCCTGTCCTGAGGAAGGGTTTGACCCTTGCCTCCAGTAATGTCAGCAATAATTTCCTTCAAGCCAGGCCCGAATAAGGTCTGCCCCTTGAAAGGAATATTGAGTAATTTAGACTTTGAAGTCACGTCAGCTGACCAGGATTTAAGCCATAGCGCCCTACGCGCCTGGATGGCGAATCCGGAATTCTTAGCCGTTAGTTTAGTCAAATGAACAATGGCATCAGAAACAAATGAGTTAGCTAGCTTAAGCGTTCTAAGCTTGTCAATAATTTCATTCAATGGAGCTGTCTGGATGGCCTCTTCCAGGGCCTCAAACCAGAATGCCGCCGCAGCAGTGACAGGCGCAATGCATGCAAGGGGCTGTAAAATAAAACCTTGTTGAATAAACATTTTCTTAAGGTAACCCTCCAATTTTTTATCCATTGGATCTGAAAAAGCACAACTGTCCTCAACCGGGATAGTGGTACGCTTTGCTAAAGTAGAAACTGCTCCCTCCACCTTAGGGACCATCTGCCATAAGTCCCGTGTAGTGGCGTCTATTGGAAACATTTTTCTAAATATAGGAGGTGGGGAAAAGGGCACACCGGGTCTATCCCACTCCTTGCTAATAATTTCTGTAAGCCTTTTAGGTATAGGAAAAACGTCAGTACACACCGGCACCGCATAGTATCTATCCAGCCTACACAATTTCTCTGGAATTGCAACTGTGTTACAGTCATTCAGAGCAGCTAATACCTCCCCAAGCAATACACGGAGGTTCTCAAGCTTAAATTTAAAATTAGAAATCTCTGAATCAGGTTTCCCCGAGTCAGAGATGTCACCCACAGACTGAAGCTCTCCGTCCTCATGTTCTGCATACTGTGACGCAGTATCAGACATGGCTCTAACAGCATTTGCGCGCTCTGTATCTCTCCTAACCCCAGAGCTATCGCGCTTGCCTCTTAATTCAGGCAATCTAGATAATACCTCTGACAGGGTATTATTCATGATTGCAGCCATGTCCTGCAAGGTAATCGCTATGGGCGTCCCTGATGTAATTGGCGCCATATTAGCGTGCGTCCCCTGAGCGGGAGGCGAAGGGTCTGACACGTGGGGAGAGTTAGTCGGCATAACTTCCCCCTCGACAGAACCCTCTGGTGATAATTCTTTTATAGATAAAGACTGATCTTTACTGTTTAAGGTGAAATCAATACATTTAGTACACATTCTCCTATGGGGCTCCACCATGGCTTTCAAACATAATGAACAAGTAGGTTCCTCTGTGTCAGACATGTTTGAACAGACTAGCAATGAGACTAGCAAGCTTGGAAAACACTTTAAAACAAGTTTACAAGCAATATAAAAAACGTTACTGCGCCTTTAAGAAACACAAATTTTCCCAAATTTTGAAATAACAGTGAAAAAATGCAGTTACACTAACGACATTTTTACAGTGTATGTAATAAGTTAGCAGAGCATTGCACCCACTTGCAAATGGATGATTAACCCCTTAATACCAAAAAACGGAATAACAAATGACAAAAACGTTTTTTAAACAGTCACAACAACTGCCACAGCTCTACTGTGGCTTTTTACCTCCCTCAATACGACTTTTGAAGCCTTTTGAGCCCTTCAGAGAAGTCCTGGATCATGCAGGATGAAGCTGGATGTCTGTTTCTGTAATTTTTGCTGTGCAAAAAAACGCTAAAATAGGCCCCTCCCACTCATATTACAACAGTGGGAAGCCTCAGGGAACTGTTTCTAGGCAAAATTCAAGCCAGCCATGTGGAAAAAAACTAGGCCCCAATAAGTTTTATCACCAAACATATGTAAAAAACGATTAAACATGCCAGCAAACGTTTTAAAATACACTTTTATAAGAGTATGTATCTCTATTAATAAGCCTGATACCAGTCGCTATCACTGCATTTAAGGCTTTACTTACATTACTTCGGTATCAGCAGCATTTTCTAGCAAATTCCATCCCTAGAAAAATATTTTAACTGCACATACCTTATTACAGGAAAACCTGCACGCTATTCCCACCCTGAAGCTACCTTACTCCTCATAATATGTGAGAACAGCAAAGGATCTTAGTTACTTCTGCTAAGATCATAGAAAACGCAGGCAGATTCTTCTTCTAAATACTGCCTGAGATAAACAGTACACTCCGGTACCATTTAAAAATAACAAACTTTTGATTGAAGAAATAAACTAAGTATAAAACACCACAGTCCTCTTACGACCTCCATCTTAGTTGAGAGTTGCAAGAAAATGACTGGATATGGCAGTGAGGGGAGGAGCTATATAGCAGCTCTGCTGTGGGTGATCCTCTTGCAACTTCCTGTTGGGAAGGAGAATATCCCACAAGTAATGGATGATCCGTGGACTGGATACACTTAACAAGAGAAATAATGGTTTGGAAATAGCAAAGTGCTACTTGTATTTATGGCCCTATAACTTACAAAAAAAGCAAAGAAGATGTAAACATTGGGTATTTCTAAACTCAGGACAAAATTTAAAAACTATTTAGCATGGGTATTTTTTGGTGGTTGTAGATGTGTAACAGATTTTGGGGGTCAAAGTTAGAAAAAGTGTGTTTTTTTCCATTTTTTTCCTCATATTTTATAATTATTTTTATAGTAAATTATAAGATATGATGAAAAACAGAATTTATGCTTACCTGATAAATTACTTTCTCCAACGGTGTGTCCGGTCCACGGCGTCATCCTTACTTGTGGGATATTCTCTTCCCCAACAGGAAATGGCAAAGAGTCCCAGCAAAGCTGGCCATATAGTCCCTCCTAGGCTCCGCCCACCCCAGTCATTCGACCGACGGACAGGAGGAAATATATATAGGAGAAACCATATGGTACCGTGGTGACTGTAGTTAGAGAAAATAATTCATCAGACCTGATTAAAAAACCAGGGCGGGCCGTGGACCGGACACACCGTTGGAGAAAGTAATTTATCAGGTAAGCATAAATTCTGTTTTCTCCAACATTGGTGTGTCCGGTCCACGGTGTCATCCTTACTTGTGGGAACCAATACCAAAGCTTTAGGACACGGATGAAGGGAGGGAGCAAATCAGGTTACCTAAACGGAAGGCACCACAGCTTGCAAAACCTTTCTCCCAAAAATAGCCTCCGAAGAAGCAAAAGTATCAAATTTGTCAAATTTGGCAAAAGTGTGCAGTGAAGACCAAGTCGCTGCCTTACATATCTGGTCAACAGAAGCCTCGTTCTTGAAGGCCCATGTGGAAGCCACAGCCCTAGTGGAGTGAGCTGTGATTCTTTCAGGAGGCTGCCGTCCGGCAGTCTCATAAGCCAATCGGATGATGCTTTTAAGCCAAAAGGAAAGAGAGGTAGAAGTCGCCTTTTGACCTCTCCTTTTACCAGAATAAACAACAAACAAAGAAGATGTTTGTCTGAAATCTTTTGTAGCCACTAAATAGAATTTTAGAGCACGGACTACGTCCAAATTGTGTAACAAACGTTCCTTCTTTGAAACTGGATTCGGACACAAAGAAGGTACAACTATCTCTTGGTTAATATTTTTGTTAGAAACAACCTTAGGAAGAAAACCAGGCTTAGTACGCAAAACCACCTTTTCTGCATGGAACACCAGATAGGGCGGAGAACACTGCAGAGCAGATAACTCTGAAACTCTTCTAGCAGAAGAAATTGCAACCAAAAACAAAACTTTCCAAGATAGTAACTTAATATCTATGGAATGTAAAGGTTCAAACGGAACCCCTTGAAGAACTGAAAGAACTAGATTTAGACTCCAGGGAGGAGTCAAAGGTCTGTAAACAGGCTTGATCCTAACCAGAGCCTGAACAAATGCTTGAACATCTGGCACAGCTGCCAGTCTTTTGTGTAGTAAGACAGATAAAGCAGAGATCTGTCCCTTTAGAGAACTTGCAGATAATCCTTTCTCCAAACCTCCTTGTAGAAAGGAGAGAATCCTAGGAATCTTTATCTTATTCCATGGGAATCCTTTGGATTCACACCAACAGATATATTTCTTCCATATTTTATGGTAAATTTTTCTAGTTACCGGTTTTCTGGCCTGAACCAGAGTATCTATCACAGAATCTGAAAACCCACGCTTCGATAGAATCAAGCGTTCAATCTCCAAGCCGTCAGCTGGAGGGAGACCAGATTTGGATGTTCGAATGGACCCTGAACAAGAAGGTCCTGTCTCAAAGGTAGCTTCCATGGTGGAGCCGATGACATATTCACCAGGTCTGCATACCAAGTCCTGCGTGGCCACGCAGGAGCTATCAAGATCACCGAGGCCCTCTCCTGATTGATCCTGGCTATCAGCCTGGGAATGAGAGGAAACGGTGGAAATACATAAGCTAGGTTGAAGGTCCAAGGTGCTACTAGTGCATCTACTAGAGTCGCCTTGGGATCCCTGGATCTGGACCCGTAGCAAGGAACCTTGAAGTTCTGACGAGACGCCATCAGATCCATGTCTGGAATGCCCCATAATTGAGTTATTTGGGCAAAGATCTCCGGATGGAGTTCCCACTCCCCAGGATGGAATGTCTGACGACTCAGAAAATCCGCCTCCCAGTTTTCCACTCCTGGGATGTGGATCGCAGACAGGTGGCAGGAGTGATCCTCCGCCCATTGAATTATTTTGGTCACTTCTTTCATCGCCAGGGAACTCCTTGTTCCCCCCTGATGATTGATATATGCAACGGTCGTCATGTTGTCTGATTGGAACCTTATGAATCTGGCCTTTGCTAGTTGAGGCCAAGCCCTGAGAGCATTGAGTATCGCTCTCAGTTCCAGAATGTTTATCGGGAGAAGAGACTCTTCCCGAGACCATAGACCCTGAGCTTTCAGGGATTCCCAGACCGCGCCCCAGCCCACTAGACTGGCGTCGGTCGTGACAATGACCCACTCTGGTCTGCGGAAGCTCATTCCCTGGGACAGATGGTCCAGGGTCAGCCACCAACGGAGTGAATCTCTGGTCTTTTGATCTACTTGAATCATTGGAGACAAGTCTGTATAATCCCCATTCCACTGTTTGAGCATGCACAGTTGTAATGGTCTTAGATGAATTCGTGCAAAAGGAACTATGTCCATTGTTGCAACCATCAACCCTACTACTTCCATGCACTGCGCTATGGAAGGACGAGGAACAGAATGAAGCACTTGACAAGAGCTTAAAAGTTTTGATTTTCTGACCTCTGTCAGAAAAATCCTCATTTCTAAGGAATCTATTATTGTTCCCAAGAAGGGAACTCTTGTCGACGGAGACAGAGAACTTTTTTCTATGTTCACTTTCCATCCGTGTGATCTGAGAAAGGCTAGAACGATGTCCGTATGAGCCTTTGCTTTTGACAGGGACGACGCTTGTATTAGAATGTCGTCCAAGTAAGGTACTACTGCAATGCCCCTCGGTCTTAGAACCGCTAGAAGGGACCCTAGCACCTTTGTGAAAATCCTTGGAGCAGTGGCTAACCCGAATGGGAGAGCCACAAACTGGTAATGCTTGTCCAGAAAAGCGAACCTTAGGAACTGATGATGTTCTTTGTGGATAGGAATATGTAGGTACGCATCCTTTAGATCCACGGTAGTCATAAATTGACTTTCCTGGATAGTGGGTAGAATCGTTCGAATGGTTTCCATTTTGAACGATGGTACCCTGAGAAATTTGTTTAGGATCTTCAAATCCAAAATTGGTCTGAAAGTTCCCTCTTTTTTGGGAACTACGAACAGATTGGAATAAAATCTTATTCCTTGTTCCTTTATTGGAACTGGGTGTATCACTCCCATCTTTAACAGGTCTTCTACACAATGTAAGAATGCCTGTCTCTTTATTTTGTTTGAGGATAAGTGAGACATGTGGAACCTTCCCCTTGGGGGTAGTTCCTTGAATTCCAGGAGATAACCCTGAGAAACTATTTCTAGCGCCCAGGGATCCTGAACATCTCTTGCCCAAGCCTGAGCAAAGAGAGAGAGTCTGCCCCCCACTAGATCCGGTCCGGGATCGGGGGCTACTCCTTCATGCTGTTTTGTTAGCAGCGGCAGGCTTCTTGGCCTGCTTACCCTTGTTCCAGCCTTGCATCGGTTTCCAGGCTGGTTTGGGTTGTGAGGCATTACCCTCTTGCTTAGAGGATGCAGAATTAGAGGCTGGTCCGTTCCTGAAATTACGAAAGGGACGAAAATTAGACTTATTTTTAGCCTTGAAAGACCTATCTTGTGGAAGGGCGTGGCCCTTTCCCCCAGTGATGTCTGAAATAATCTCTTTCAATTCTGGTCCAAATAGAGTTTTACCTTTGAAAGGGATGTTAACTATTTTGTCTTGGATGACACATCCGCTGACCAAGACTTTAGCCAAAGCGCTCTGCGCGCCATGATAGCAAACCCTGAATTTTTCGCCGCTAATCTAGCTAATTGCAAAGCGGCATCTAAAATAAAAGAGTTAGCCAATTTAAGTGCGTGAACTCTGTCCATAACCTCCTCATATGGAGTCTCTCTACTGAGCGACTTTTCTAGTTCCTCGAACCAGAAACACGCTGCTGTAGTGACAGGAACAATGCACGAAATTGGTTGTAGAAGGTAACCTTGTTGTACAAAAATCTTTTTAAGCAAACCCTCCAATTTTTTATCCATAGGATCTTTGAAAGCACAACTATCTTCGATAGGAATAGTAGTGCGTTTGTTTAGAGTAGAAACTGCCCCCTCGACCTTAGGGACTGTCTGCCATAAGTCCTTTCTGGGGTCGACCATAGGAAATAATTTCTTAAATATAGGGGGGGGGAACAAAAGGTATGCCGGGCTTTTCCCACTCCTTATTTACTATGTCCGCCACCCGCTTGGGTATAGGAAAAACGTCGGGGTGCACCGGAACCTCTAGGAACTTGTCCATCTTGCATAATTTCTCTGGAATGACCAAGTTGTCACAATCATCCAGAGTAGATAACACCTCCTTAAGCAGTGCGCGGAGATGTTCTAATTTAAATGTCACAACATCAGGTTCAGCTTGTTGAGAAATCTTTCCTGAATCTGAGATTTCTCCATCTGACAAAACCTCCCTCATGGCCCCTTCAGATTGGTGTGAGGGTATGACAGAACAATTATCATCAGCGCCCTCCTGCTCTTCAGTGTTTAAAACAGAGCAATCGCGCTTTCTCTGATAAATAGGCATTTTGGATAAAATATTTGCTATGGAGTTATCCATTACAGCCGTTAATTGTTGCATGGTAATAAGCATTGGCGCACTAGATGTACTAGGGGCCTCCTGCATGGGAAAAACTGGTGTAGACACAGTAGGAGATGATGTAGTATCATGTTTACTCCCCTTATCTGAGGAATTATCTTGGGCAATTTCATTATCTGTGGCAGTACTGCCCTTACTTTGTTTGGACGCTATGGCACAATTATCACATAAATTTAAATGGGGAGACACATTGGCTTTCATACATATAGAACATAGCTTATCTGAAGGTACAGACATGTTAAACAGGCTTAAACTTGTCAACAAAGCACAAAAAACGTTTTAAAACAAAACCGTTACTGTCTCTTTAAATTTTAAACAGAAAACACTTTATTACTGAATATGTGAAAAAGTATGAAGGAATTGTTCAAAAATTACCAAAATTTCACCACAGTGTCTTAAAGCATTAATAGTATTGCACACCAAATTTCAGAGCTTTAACCCTTAAAATAACGGAACCGGAGCCGTTTATAAATTTAACCCCTATACAGTCCCAGCTATAGTCTTTGCTGAGACCCAACCAAGCCCAGAGGGGAATACGATACCAATTGACGCCTTCTAGAAGCTTTTCCAGCAATTTTTAGATCCTCACACATGCATCTGCATGCCCTGCTCTCAAAAAACAACTGCGCAATAATGGCGCGAAAATGAGGCTCAGTCTATAACTAGGAAGGCCCCCTGACTGGAAAAGGTGTCTAACACAGTGCCTGACGTTTAATAAACGTTCCCAAAGTTTATAAATGCAAATTGTCAGCATAAATATGAATAAAATGCCCAAATAAAGCAATCGATTTAGCCCATAAGAATGTCTACCAGTTTTTTAGCCCATAATAAGCCCTTTATTCTGTTTGTTTGACTAAGAAAATGGCTTACCGGTCCCCATGAGGGGAAATGACAGCCTTCCAGCATTACATGGTCTTGTTAGAAATATGGCTAGTCATACCTTAAGCAGAAAAGTCTGCTAACTGTTTCCCCCAACTGAAGTTACTTCATCTCAACAGTCCTATGTGGAAACAGCAATCGATTTTAGTTACTGTCTGCTAAAATCATCTTCCTCTCACAAACAGAAATCTTCATCCTTTTCTGTTTCAGAGTAAATAGTACATACCAGCACTATTTTAAAATAACAAACACTTGATAGAAGAATAAAAACTACATTTAAACACCAAAAAACTCTTAACCATCTCCGTGGAGATGTTGCCTGTGCAACGGCAAAGAGAATGACTGGGGTGGGCGGAGCCTAGGAGGGACTATATGGCCAGCTTTGCTGGGACTCTTTGCCATTTCCTGTTGGGGAAGAGAATATCCCACAAGTAAGGATGACGCCGTGGACCGGACACACCAATGTTGGAGAAATAATGGTATCTTTAGAAAGACAATTTAATGGCGAGAAAAACGGTATATAATATATGTGGGTACAGTAAATGAGTAAGAGGAAAATAACAGCTAAACACAAACACCGCAGAAATGTAAAAATAGCCTTGGTCCCAAACGGACAGAAAATGGAAAAGTGCTGTGGTCATTAAGGGGTTAAAATTGTATTCTCTACCTGGATTATGAAAGACATTTTTTGGGTTTAGTGTCCCTTTAATTACATGGTTTTAATTTACCTTTAATGTACATTCTACTAAAACAAATGTACCTGCTTTCATTGACATTAATAAGAGGACATAGGACGTCCAAATATAATACAATTAACAAAATGTGACACTGGTATCTAATAGTAGGGATTGCTTTTAAGCTAGTGGCCTCAACCTCTGTGTGATTCACAGATGAGAAATTGCTGTTAGAATGCCTTTTTGACAGATTTATAAAAAAAAATTCTCTTGATATGTTTCTCATCACTCTTTATATCAGCTACAGTGTATTAAATTTGCAGTATAGGAGAGAGGTATATTTTTTGTTTGAAATAGCTACAGTATTTTTTTTTAAAGACAAACAACTTTCAGTACAATTTCAGCATGTGAATTCATCTTTATCTTATCTCTCTCTTTGTGTATATTTACAGAAGGAGGCTCAGCCCTTTCAAATGGATTTGTACTGCACAGAAGTGTGTGCCTTTAATCCTTTTTTTTACCTTAAATAAACAGCAATATTTATTTTTATGAAAAACACTTGTAACACAAACAAAAACACAACAAAATGTATTTTTCACTGCAGCTAAACTGCAATGCAATTTTCAACTGAAGCAATATAACATTTTAAAAATAGCTCTATTCTCCAGTTAATCAACACATTGAAACAGAGCTAGTGTTTTGGTGTAACTGCCAAATTTAAAACTTAATTAAATTTCAAAATGATCTGCAGAATTTTTTCACCCAAAAAATCTCATTGCAGAAAGTAAAAAAAAAAAAATCTGCCTCTGGGCTTTATATACTCAGCGTGTGCACAAAAGATTTTATTAAACTATAAATCAAATTTGTAGCTGATATATTATACAAATATTTTAATAGTACTATTGGAAGGTTACCTGCACCCCCAAAGACCCCACATTTTTACATATAATTTTCTTCTTATGTTCACCAGAGTGCGGCACAGCCAACGGAAAGACGACCCCCTATGTTAACTTTCCATTATGTGTGATCCAGTATCAGGGAGGAGGGATACGACCATGCGTGAGCGCCATGTAGGGTTACCACCTCAGCTATGTTTTCCTGGACACTTATAAGTTACACATGCTGCAGGGTGTGCAGGGAGGAATATGAATAGTGCATATAGTGCTGTCCAGAAACACAATACATGTTCCTCCCTCCACACCCTGCAGCGTGTATAACTCATAAGTGTCCAGGAAAACATGGCTGAGGTGGCAACCCTAGCGCCATGTCTGCTTTATGAAACCAGGTGAGGAGCTGCCTTCTCATTGGCTGTACCACCTGTTGCTAGCTATAAGAAAACTGAGTGGATTTAGGGGTTGAAAGGATCACTATTTTAAGGTAAAATTTTCATTTATATTTGCAGCTAACCATTTGATTGATATTTCAATGCAATCTTCAAATTACACACATAGGGGCCGATTTATCAGGGCCGAATGGCCCGTTTCCGTGCTCCTTAACTTGTCCGCTGCCTCTGAGGCTGCGGACATCAATCAACCCGATCCTATACGATCGGGTTAATTGACACCCCCTGCTAGCGGCCGATTGGCCTCAAATCTGCAGGGGGCGGCATTGCACAAGCAGTTCACCAGAACTGCTTGTGCAATGTTAAATGTCGACAGCTGTCAGCATTCAGTGATGGCTGGCGGACATGATACGATACAGTGAATCATGTCCACCAGACATTGGTAAATTGGCCCCTAAGTATATAAAGTTTAAAATATTTAATATTACTGTCCCTTTAAGGAAAATACATTCATTATTTAGTTTACCTATTTTTGCTGTAAAATACCTTTGAAAGATTGTCCTGGCTACACTTCTCTAAAGCCCTAAAATGTTTAATTAAACATAATAAAAATAAACACAACAAAAACTTTGAACATATCGGATGATCTTGGAAATTCATTAATATTAAAGAGATACTGAACTCAATTTTTTTCTTTCATGATTCAGATAGAGCAGCAATTTTAAAACACCTTTCTAATTTACTCCTATTACCAATTTTCCTTTGTTCTCTTGGGTGTTTTTATTTGAAAAAGCAGGAATGTAAACTTATGAGCTGGCCCATCTTTGGTTCAGCACCTGGATAGCGCTTGCTGATTGGTGGTTAAATGTAGTCACCTGTGTAATAGAAGATAGATTATGTAATAACAAGCTGTTGCTCTACTGTAAGTTTTTATTTAAAGGGAACGTAAACAATATGTTTTACTGTGCATATGAAAAAAAAAAAACTTTTTAAAACATGTTAAAATATATATATTTTATTTGAAAAAGGTTAAAGAGAAATAGTTGTAATAGAAAAATGCGATCGAGAGTTTTCTTATTGCTCTCTTACTTTCCTATACCTATGTGTTTAACCCCCACAAAAGCCAGTACAATATTTAGCTAATTAGAGGTTGGCATATGTGGGTAGCAATCAATCATCAACAAACTAGCAGAAAGTGCATGTCTGTACCTAGCTGGTTCATATGATAGAAGTTCCACAGCTCAATAAGTTGCTAGTGACACACACATAAGCAGACAACAAAAACAGTGCAGAAACATCAATTATAAAGTGCCCTCTTGTAGAAATAACAAAGAAACGTACATAGTGTAAAAATAAAACACATAATTTCATTACAGCATATATTAAAAAAATAACTTTATTTTAGTATGCGTTTATCTCCGGCAAAGAAATAAAATACCTAGTCAATTTGGGCTCCTGCGACACTACAGATGCTCACACAGCTGGTGAAACAATCAGACGCAGGCATACATGTGTATGCTCCAATTACTAGCTGAATTCTCATCTGCAATAATGCAACTTTGACTATGTATTTAACCCTTTTATGGGGTTAAGCACTGAGTACAAGAAAATGATTTGTTTAAAAATTACATGCTTTAAAGAAACCCTGCATTATATTCTTAGATTCAAATGCAACTTTAACATAAAATAAAACAAGAGAATAGACATATTATTTATCTCCTTTGATTCTAGCATTTTGGCTTCTCTGTGTCTTCAGAGGTCGATGTTTATCAAGATGACAAAGGAAGCAAAAGGCAAAATGGAATTGCAGGACATCACATACTTTGGACCAAAAGTGACCAGTGAGCCTCTTAAAGAAGAAGAACCTAGCCAACCAGTGGTCAAGAAGTTTCATGCCCACAAAGCCCAGGCAAGAGATTACTGCAAGTACCAAGTACTTTTTTGAAGAAGCATCTCCATGACAGCTCTGTAACCTCAGACCAGAAACGACTGCTAATAAAATATGGAGGGACAGAGCAAACTCAAATCCATGTGGGTGCAGCAATGCCATAATGTAGCTACTCAGTGATGTGATTTCCATAGCAATGAAACGCTGGCTGTTCCAACTGTTTAAGATAGAGCTGCACCAGACGATTACCCAAGCAAATATAGGCAATGTAAACCATTGGTCTAGCACTGCAGCCCAGTGTCCTTGTGTCCAAATTCTGACCCACTGGACTGGACCATATGCCAGAGCCATCCAGGAAAATATATTCTTCATATAGTGTCCTCTCTGGTCTTTAATTCCAATTGTCCTATCATCTTGTGTGAGCCAGTATATGCCTAGATAGATATATCCAAGGTTAACAAGGGAGTTAAAAGGCATAGCGAGGAGAGGTGGAAGCCATGAAACGGGTGCTTCTGCATAGTGGCTGTAGCCCAGTTCTGTGGTGATTGAATCCAGCATGCCTGTGCTCACAGTTACCAGGCTGAAGGCAAAAGCCACAGCAACATGCAAACAGGCTTTGTCAAGGGCCACAGTTTGTCCCATTCTAGCAATACACTTGCACACATTGAATATGCAGGTTAAGCAGATTACTGAACAACAGTCTACAGCTTCCTGTCTTTTCACATGTAGCAGAGGGCTGGGGTCATATTACTACAAACCACTCCTACTCTCTCTTCTCTGCAGCCTTTGGACTTCCCATCTGCTCGTGTAAATGGGTTGTGACTTGCTGTGGCAGAGTCTATATCAGATTGCTAAAAGGGACATTGTAATGCCAACATAAAATCTAATTTGGAAAAAGCATTAGTGGCCTTTGCTATGTATCAGGTATATGCTGATCAAAAACATTTTTTTTCTCTACAGAATACAACGTTGAAGTGGAAATTTCTGTAGACAAATCATTAGATAAGCTTATATAAGGACCCTATGTGCTTTAAAGGGAACTGTCTACACCAGAATATTAATTGTTTTAAAAGATAGATAATCCCTTTATTACCCATTTCCCAGTTTTGCATAACCAACACAGTTATAATAATATACTTTTAACCTCTGTGATTATCTTGTATCTAAGCCTCTGCAAACTGCCCCTTTTTTCAGTTCTTTTGACAGACTTGCAGTCTAGCCAATCAGTGCCTGCTCCCAGATAACTTCACGTGCACAAGCACAGTGTTATCTATATGAAACACATGAACTAACACCCTCTAGTGGTGAAAAACTGTTAAAATGCATTATGAAAAGAGGTGTCCTTCAAGGTCTAAGTAATTAGCATATGAACCTCCTAGGTTAAGCTTTCAACTAAGAATACCAAGAGAACAAAGCAAAATTGGTGACAAAAGTAAATTGGAAAATTGTTTAAAATTACATGCTCTATCTGAATCATGAAAGTTTATTTTGGTCTAGACTGTCCCTTTAAGGGATACGAAACCCACATTTTTTTCTTTCATGATTCAGAGCAATTTTAAGCAACTTTCTAATTTATTCCTATTATCAATTTTTCTTCGTTCTCTTTGTACCTTTTTTGTAAAGCAGGAATGTAAGCTTAGGAGCCAGCCCATTTTTGGGTTATCACCCAGATAGTGCTTGCTGATTGATGGCTAAATGTAGCCACCAATAAGCAAGTGCTACCCAGGGTAGCAATGAAACTGGCTATTTTATATCTATTTAAAGGGACATTGTAGTCAGGAAACAAAGTGCAATATTTGAGAAAAAATAATGACTTAAAATATTTTTGCAATATATATTTACATTTTTGCAGCTAAAGTTGTTAAAAATGTAAGTGGAGTTGCCTTGCTGTCTTTTTCCTTTTATGAACTGTATGATACTATAGTATTGTTTCGTCTCAACACAGCTCACTCTTTTCTACGTTCCCTGGCTGACTGTGGCACTAGCTGTGCACAATATGTTGTGTTCACCATAGAATGCATACGTTTTCTGCCTACTTTAGCAGAAATAAGGTAAATTATAAGGAAAAAGTAAGTTTAAGTTGCTCTTACTGCAGATACTAGTTTGTTGCCAAGGTAACCCAGGCTGTGCAGGAATTGCAATCAACTTCAGAGCATCAGAGCTATCTATCTGTGCTTGCTTCATGTTTTATGTCTCTGCATTTTCCTTCTTTGCTATGTGCAGTATACTTTGCACAGCTTGAATTATGACAGCCAGTGGTGCCTGGTAGCCGAGTAGGTTGCTCTATGCATGTAATACAGCTGATTAGGGAGCGTAGGAAAATAGTGAGCTGTGTGGGGGAAGGAATACTTTAGTTTAATACTGTTTATAATAAGAAATGACAACGCAGACAAGTTTAACAACAACATTTTTAATACATATATATTGCGAAAATGCTAATTGTGTGTTTTTTTTTTTTTAATTATAAATAAATGCTTTGTTTTCATACTACAGTGTCCCTTTAAATTGATCCTCTAGCACTGCAAGATGTCTCACAAGATTCTAGAAAGGCAACTTTTGCTATATCTCTCTAAGGGGCATTCCTGGATGTGAAGAATAGACAAACACAGTACAATACAGCATTTAAATTTATTTTAAAGGGACATTAAAGTCAAATTGAACATTTAATGTTTCAGATAAAACATGTAATTTTAAACAAGTTTCCAGTTTACGTCTATTTTTTTAATATGCTTCGTTATCTTGATACCCCTTCTTGAAAAGCATACCTAAGTAGGTTCAAGAGCAGCAATGCACTACTTGGGAGCTAGTTGCTGATTGGTGGCTGCACGTATTTGCTTCTTGTCATTGGCTCACCCAATGTATTCAGCTAGCTCCCAGTAGTGCATAGCTGCTCCTTCAACAAAGGATACCAAGAATTGAAGTAAATTAGAACATTGTTTAAAATTGTATGTTCTGTTATGAAAAAAAGTGTTTTATGTCCTTTGTTTTATTACATGTAAACTTTGCACGTCCTGTTTTGTGTTTTTAATGCAATTTAGATTCTGTATACAGCAGGGTATTGAGGACTGTGATTATATAAATTGTACAGTGAATCAACCTGGTATACAAAGTGCAAATCAACCTCTACAACATACACCTCTAGCCAATACATACGAGAAAGAAAAATAAACGTATGTGAAACACAAAAAAAAAAGAAGAGAAACAAAGAAATAAAAAATAAAACACAACCACTCCTAGGCGTCCCTAGGGGGAGCTGACACCATCAGGAATAAGTTGAAATATGAACAGTATATGGTTATGAAAATCTATACAGGTATTCCTCATTTTGCGCAGTTTCACTATAGCGCCTCTTCCTAGTGATCATGTGACCACTACTGAAGAAGTTATTCCACAGGCTCCTTAGCGTAAAACAACATATTTGCAGAAGAGTTTTTACCACCTGCATTTATAGCACAGCACTAATACTGTGCACAGCACGAGTAGTAAAAAAGGTAAAAAAAAGTAAATTTATGCTTACCTGATAAATTAATTTCTTCTATGGTACGACGAGTCCACGGATTCATCCTTTACTTGTGGGATATTATCCTCCTGCTAACAGGAAGTGGCAAAGAGCACAACAGCAGAGCTGTCTATATAGCCCCTCCCTTAGCTCCACCCCCCAGTCATTCGACCGAAGGTAAAGGACGAAAAAGGAGAAACTAAAAGGTGCAGAGGTGACTAAAGTTTAAAATAAAAAAATATAATCTGTCTTAAAATGACAGGGCGGGCCGTGGACTCGTCGTACCATAGAAGAAATTAATTTATCAGGTAAGCATAAATTTACTTTTCTTCTATAAGGTACGACGAGTCCACAGATTCATCCTTTACTTGTGGGATACAATACCAAAGCTACAGGACACGGATGAACGGGAGGGACAAGACAAATGGCTAAATAGAAGGCACCACTGCTTGAAGAACTTTTCTCCCAAAAATAGCCTTCAAAGAAGCAAAAGTATCAAATTTGGAAAATTTGGAAAAGGTATGAAGCGAAGACCAAGTCGCAGCCTTACAAATCTGTTCAACAGAAGCATAATTTTTAAAAGCCCAAGTAGAAGCCACCGCTCTAGGAGAGTGAGCTGTAATTCTTTCAGGAGGCTGCTGTCCAGCAGTCTCATATGCCAAACGGATGATGCTTTTCAGCCAAAAAGAAAGAGAGGTAGCCGTAGCTTTTTAACCTCTACGTTTTCCAGAATAGACAACAAACAGAGAAGATGTTTGACAGAAGTCTTTGGTCGCTTGCAAGTAAAACTTCAAAGCACGAACCACGTCCAAGTTGTGCAACAGACGCTCCTTCTTAGAGGAAGGATCAGGACACAGAGAAGGAACAATAATCTCCTGATTAATATTCTTATTAGTAACAACCTTAGGAAGGAATCCTGGTTTGGTACGCAAAACCACCTTATCAGCATGGAAAACAAGATAAGGCGAGTCGCATTGCAATGCAGATAGTTCAGAAACTTTTCGAGCCGAAGAGATAGCAACTAAAAACAGAACTTTCCAAGATAGAAGCTTAATATCTATGGAATGCATAGGTTCAAACGGAACCCCTTGAAGAACTTTAAGAACTAAATTCAAACTCCATGGCGGAGCAACAGGTTTAAACACAGGCTTGATTCTAACTAAAGCCTGACAGAACGACTGAACGTCTGGAACATCTGCCAGACGCTTGTGCAGTAAAATTGATAAAGCAGATATCTGTCCCTTTAGGGAACTAGCTGATAGCCCCTTCTCCAATCCTGATCTTACTCCATGAGTAGCCTTTGGATTCGCACCAATAAAGATATTTATCTTATGATAAATTTTCCTAGTGACAGGCTTTCGAGCCTGAATCAAGGTATCTATGACCGACTCAGAGAATCCTCGCTTGGATAAAATCAAGCGTTCAATCTCCAGGCAGTCAGCCGCAGAGAAACTAGATTTGGATGCTGGAACGGACCTTGAATGAGAAGGTCCTGTCTCAGTGGCAGAGTCCATGGTGGTAGATATGACATGTCCACCAGGTCTGCATACCAAGTCCTGCGTGGCCACGCAGGTGCTATCAAAATCACAGAAGCTCTCTCCTGTTTGATTCTGGCAATCAAACGAGGAAGGAGAGGAAAAGGTGGAAACACATAAGCCAGGTTGTACGACCAAGGTACTGCTAGAGCATCTATCAGTACTGCTTGAGGATCCCTTGATCTTGACCCGTAACAAGGAAGTTTGGCATTCTGACGAGATGCCATCAGATCCAATTCTGGTGTGCCCCATTGTTGAATCAATTGTGCAAACACCTCCGGATGGAGTTCCCACTCCCCCGGATGAAAAGTCTGACGACTTAGAAAATCCGCTTCCCAGTTCTCCACTCCTGGGATATAGATTGCTGATAGATGGCAAAAGTGAGTCTCTGCCCATCGAATTATTTTGGAAACCTCTATCATCGCTAGAGAACTCTTTGTTCCCCCGATGATTGATATATGCTACAGTCGTGATATTGTCCGACTGGAATCTTATGAATCTGGCCAAAGCCAGCTGAGGCCACGCCTGAAGCGCATTGAATATCGCTCTCAGTTCTAGAATATTTATCGGGAGGAGAGCCTCCTCCTGAGTCCACACACCCTGAGCTTTCAGGGAATTCCAGACTGCACCCCAGCTCAATAGGCTGGCATCCGTCATCACTATGACCCATGCTGGCCTGTGGAAACACATTCCCTGGGACAGCTGATCCTGTGACAACCACCAAAGAAGAGAGTCTCTGGTCTCTTGATCCAGATTTATCTGAGGAGATAAATCCGCATAATCCCCATTCCACTGATTGAGAATGCATAGTTGCAGTGGTCTGAGATGCAAGCGAGCAAACGGAACTATGTCCATTGCCGCTACCATTAGTCCGATTACCTCCATACACTGAGCCACTGACGGCCGAGGAATGGAATGAAGAGTTCGGCAGGTGGTTAAAATCTTTGATTTCCTGACCTCCATCAGAAAAATTTTCATGTCCACCGAATCTATCAGAGTTCCCAGGAATGGAACTCTTGTGAGAGGGATAAGTGAACTCTTTTTTTTACGTTCACCTTCCACCCGTGCGATCTTAGAAAAGCCAACACGATGTCCGTGTGAGATTTGGCTAGTTGGTAAGTTGACGCCTGAATTAAGATATCGTCCAGATAAGGCGCCACTGCTATGCCCTGCGGCCTGAGAACCGCCAAAAGGGAATAAGGAAATAAGAGTGTCCCCAGGCGCCAACCTGAACGGAGGGTAAGGTGGAAGGATGGAATGCGTGGGTATGCAAAAATAATTAAATTTAATATACCATCTGGTTACAAATATAAAATAAAATATTAAAAACAGTTATCATGGATCCATGTACAAATAAATTAAAAAGCAAATGGTTACAGTAAAAAGCAAGTAAAAACAAATTATGCAGGTTCAATATATTAATGTTAGCAGCAAAGTGAATATAAAGTGGATAAAAAAATACCAGTGGGCACAAAAAAACTTGAAAAATGTCCGTGAATTAAAAAATCCTTGTGGCTGGGACCAGTGGTCCAAGAGAATTGTTGGTAATATTCGATTTCAAAAAAGTGATGTGAAGTGTTTGTAATATTAATATCCAAAATTAATGTGAGTCCAAAATGAATTGTGTCCAAATGTCTATAATCCAAACGTGATTGAAGGATGAAGGAAAAAATATGAAAATTATAAAAAGAAAAAATACTGAAAAGCTGGGTGAAAAAATGAGTTAAAAATGAGCAAACAAATGGAATAGGTCCTAGGTGCTGACACACATACGACTAGTGAGCCAGAGTGGGGGTATACCTAAGGGGAAAAACGATAAGACAAATGTGTAGAATAATCACGATGCAGTAGCATAAATGAAATCAGGCTTACCGGTACAGGTCTACGCGTTTCGGCCCTTGCTAGGCCTTTATCAAGACTGGTTTTGAGCTCTTACTGGTGGCCTTATATAGGGGTTTATGAGAAGTGACCGGATGTATAGTGTGATAGCCATTTCCGGTTCATAATTTTCGTCAAAGTTAAAATCTTGTTACATACTCATATAACAAGAATGGTTTATATAAATCCTTAATTAATCTGTTATACAGCGTTTCACATATGTGTAATATGTATTAAATTCAGTTTATTTAACCTCTGTGTATAAGTGACGTCACTTACGGTTTGGAAAAGAGCCGCAACGAAACAACCGATACAAAAAAAATAGATCAAAAAGGGATTACTTCTAACCATAAACAAATTTTATCTTATTTTTTAAAAGTTTTTTAAAGTCAAATTGCTTTAAAACTGTAAATTATATATTTATTTCTTCCGATTTTCGGAAGTTCCCCTTGGTCGTGACGTCACCTTAGGTTGCACTCTTGATAGGACAGAAAGAGGGGTGTGAGCTACAGCTGGATCATATCGTTGAGCTGTCAGTCAATAGGAGCATTAGAGGTGTGCTGGAATTGAGCTTACTAATTGGGTATTATTCTTTCGAATACGTCAGTGTCAACATTTATTTATGTGATCCGGCTTTGTCAAGCCGATACTAATTTGTGGCAATATCACAATACAGGCTAAAAAATGCCAATCGCACGTACTAGCCGCGAATGTGCTTGTTTTTCTCCATTGGTAGAGGTGACTGTGGTACATATTGATATGGTATATTTAACGTACTATAGGGGACAAAAGAGAATGTTTTAACCGCAAGTGTGCTTGTTTTTCTCCACTGATAGAGGTGACTGTAGTACATATTGATTAGGTATATCTAACATACTGGAGGTGACGAAAGAGAAGGGGTGGGAGGGAAATTTAGCTCCATAAGTGTTAAATGAAAAATAAACATAAAAAATAGCAGACAATATATAAATAGAGAATATTGTCAGTACCAATAGATCGCTATGTGTACTCTAGACAGGACACTACGTAGACTGTCCTCTAAATGAATGTCTTTAGTAGATGGCTTCATATGAATATAAAGTATGTATTCAGTGTTTCACATACTGGAGGTGATGAAAGAGAAGGGGTGGGAGAGTGATTTAGCTTCATAAATGGTAAATGAAAAATAAAAACTAGCAGACGATATATAAGTAGAGAAAATAATCAGTACTATTAGAACGCTATGTGTACTCCAGACAGGACACTACGTAGACAGTCCTCTACATGAATGTCTTTAGTAGATGGCTTAATATGAATATAAACTACAGTATGTATTCAGTGTTTCACTGAAACTGTAACTGGGTACCTGATAGACTGTGTCTAAGAGTTAGAGTATATGTCACGAAACCCAATGTACTTGTAGCTGGACGTCCAATGGTGAATAGTGTATATAGTATATAATAGTGTATATAATAGTGTATATAGGTATACCCCCACTCTGGCTCACTAGTCGTATGTGTGTCAGCACCTAGGACCTATTCCATTTGTTTGCTCATTTTTTGCTAATTTTTTCACCCAGCTTTTCAGTATTTTTTCTTTTTATAATTTTCATATTTTTTCCTTCATCCTTCAATCACGTTTGGATTATAGACATTTGGACACAATTCATTTTGGACTCACATTAATTTTGGATATTAATATTACAAACACTTCACATCACTTTTTTGAAATCGAATATTACCAACAATTCTCTTGGACCACTGGTCCCAGCCACAAGGATTTTTTAATTCACAGACATTTTTATTCACTGACATTTTTTATTCACGGACATTTTTCAAGTTTTTTGTGTGCCCACTGCTACTTTTTATCCACTTTATATTCACTTTGCTGCTAACATTAATATATTGAACCTGCAGAATTTGTTTTTACTTGCTTTTTACTGTAACCATTTGCTTTTTAATTTATTTGTACATGGATCCATGATAACTGTTTTTAATATTTTATATTTGTAACCAGATGGTATATTAAATTTAATTATTTTTGCATACCCACGTATTTCATCCTTCCACCTTAGCCTCCGTTCAGGTTGGCGCCTGGGGACACTCTTATTTCCTTATCTTTTGGTGATAGCTAGGGATCACCTCCCCTGGGCCTATAGGTGTATATTGGCGCTGAAGTAGATACTCATTTTTCATAACCACCAAAAGGGACCCTAACACTTTTGTGAAAATTCTGGGAGCTGTGGCCAACCCGAAGGGAAGAGCCACAAACTGGTAATGCTTGTCCAGGAAGGCGAACCTGAGGAACTGGTGATGATCTTTGTGGATAGGGATGTGTAGATACGCATCCTTTAAGTCCATGGTGATCATATATTGACCCTCCTGGATCATTGGTAAAATAGTCTGAATGGTCTCCATCTTGAAAGATGGGACTCTGAGGAATTTGTTTAGGATCTTGAGATCTAAAATTGGTCTGAAGGTTCCCTCTTTCTTGGGAACCACAAACAGATTGGAGTAAAACCCCTGCCCCTGTTCTGTTTTCGGAACTGGGCAGATCACTCCCATGGTATATAGGTCTTCTACACAGCGTAAGAACGCCTCTCTTTTTGTCTGGTTTACAGATAATTGAGAAAGATGGAATCTCCCCCTTGGAGGAGAATCCTTGAAATCTAGAAGATACCCCTGGGTTACGATTTCTAACGCCCAGGAGTCCTGAACGTCTCTTGCCCAAGCCTGAGCAAAGAGAGAAAGTCTGCACCCTACTAGATCCGGTCCCGAATCGGGGGCTACCCCTTCATGCTGTCTTGGTGGCAGCAGCGGGCTTCTTGGCCTGTTTACCTTTGTTCCAAGTCTGGTTAGGTCTCCAGACCGACTTGGATTGAGCAAAATTCCCCTCTTGTTTTGCAGCAGAGGGAAGATGTAGAGGGACCACCTTTGAAGTTTTGAAAGGAACCAAAAATTATTTTGTTTGGTCCTCATCTTATTTGTCTTATCCTGAGGAAGGGCATGGCCTTTTCCTTCAGTGATGTCTGAAATAATCTCTTTCAGTTCAGGCCCGAATAGGGTCTTACCTTTGAAAGGGATGGCTAAAAGTTTAGCTTTTGATGACACATCAGCAGACCAGGAGTTAAAGCGTCAGAGGGCTCAGCATTTACTCTCACACCAGACCTACTGCGCTTCCCCTGCAACCCAGGCAGCTTAGATAAAACCTCTGTGAGGGTACTATTCATAACTGCGGCCATATCTTGCAGGGTGAAAGAATTAGACGCACTAGAAGTACTTGGCATCGCTTGTCCGGGCGTTAATGGTTGTGACACTTGGGGAGAATTAGATGGCATAACCTAATTCTCTTCTGACTGAGAATCATCCTGCGACATACTTTTATTAGCTAAAATATGTTCTTTGCAATTTATTGACCTTTCAGTGCATGAGGGACACATTCTAAGTGGGGGTTCCACAATGGCTTCTAAACACATTGAACATAAGCATACACGTTCTGCAAAACTGCCTTAAAATACACCAATCCTTTCAATTTTTTGATATGATATACAAATAATGCAGCTGAGATTGCCCCACAAAGAAAGGAACAGTTAACCCTTTACTGTGCAAAACCGGATCGTTAATAGGCCTAAATCCGGACAAAAACACCCCCTGCACCTCGCCACAGCCCTGCTGTGGCGCCTACCTGCCCTCAGGGGTTGGAAAAATGGAGTTAAAGCTTCGATTTGGCCCAACACTTCCACAAGGGCCCATCGGAGTTGGAGCTTGCTGCTTGATCTGCAATTACAACTGCGCAACTGAGGCGCAAAAATAGGCCCCGCCCATCTCACTCGATGTTTTTACAGCCTAAAGGAACCACACCAGAGCGGTTCCAAACTAGCCATGTGGGTTCTAAAACCCAAACGAGAAGCCAAGTGTACCCTCAATAAAGTCACAAAAAAACGTTATTGAAATAAACTCTTTCAGTTCCCAGAAACGTTATCAGCACTCCCAGTTCACAAAACGTTTGCCCACAAACATTCAAACTCAGTGTCAACCATTTTTATTAGCCCCTTATGCAAGCTTAGTAATACCCCTCTATATCTTTTAGGATTACTGCTTACCCTCTCCCTCATGGGGATACTGTCAGCCAATTCTGAAATACCACAGTCTCTACAGAAAAAAATGACTGAACATACCTCACTGCTTATAGCATGAAAGGGTTCCTCACACTGAAGTTTCTTGTACTCCTCAGCCATTCTGTGGGAACTGCTCTGGATCTTAGTGACAAATGCTAAGATCATCAGCCTCCAGGCAGAAGTCTTCATCCATCTGCTGCCTGAGAGTAAATAGTACACACCGGTACCATTTAAAATAAAAAACTCTTGCTTGAAGAAATAAAAAACTAATATTTTATCACCTTTTTCACTTTACCCTTCCTAGTACTTAGAAAAGGCAAAGAGAATAACTGGGGGGTGGAGCTAAGGGAGGAGCTATATAGACACCTCTGCTGTGGTGCTCTTTGCCACTTCCTGTTAGCAGGAGGATAATATCCCACAAGTAAAGGATGAATCTGTGGACTCGTCGTACCTTATAGAAGAAAAACTGTTAAAAAAAAAAAAAGTATTCTTACTTGATAAATTATTTTCTTTCTTGGTAGTGATAGTCCAACGAAATTCATTCTTACATATGGGAATACATCACCTGGCCACCAGGAGGAGGCAAAGACACCCAGAGCTTTAACTATCCCTCCTACTTCCCCTTCCCTCCCAGTAGTTCATATCTAAGGAAAAGAAAAGCAAGTGAGATAAAGTGGTGAAGAGGTGCAAATTAGGGAGGGTTCGTGTACTCTCACTACCAAGAAAGAAAAAAATGTATCAGGTAAGAATACTTTTTGTTTTCATTCTAAGGTAGTGAGAGTCCACAATAATAAGGGCGGGATAAATAGGCATGAAAGTTATCTAGTTGCTAGGCACCACCGCCTGAAAAACTTTCCTGCCAAAAGATGCCTCCGCAGAGGCAGAAACATCAAACTGATAAAATGTTGTAAACGTATGCAGTGAAGACCAGGTAGCAGCTTTGCAGCTCTGTTCCACCAAAGCCTCATTCTTGAAGGCTCAGGAGGTAGATACCGAACGGTAGAATGTGCAGTAATACGAGCCAGAGGCTGATGACCTGCCTCCAAGTAAGCCATAGAAAATGATGTTTCTCAACCAAGAAGACGAAGAAACAACAGTAGTCTTTTGACTCTTGCGCTTACTAGAGAAAATCACAAACAAGCTAGACGATTGACGTAAGTCCTTAGTAGCATGAAGGTAAACTTTAAGGCCCTGACTACATCTAAATTGTGTAACAACCTTATGCTGATGAAACACTAGGTAAGGAAGATCGGACTGGAGAGCTGACAATTCTGAAACTGTGCGGGCAGAGGAGATAGGCAATAAATAGAACACTTTCCAAGAGAGTAATTTAATATCAATAGAATGCCTAGGATCAAACAGGGTATGCTGTAAAACTCTAAGAACAAGGTCCTCCAAAGAGGAGCGATAAGTTTAACAACTGGCCCGATCCTCACCAGAGCCTGAACAAAGGATTGAATATCTGGCAACTATGCCAACTTTTTATGAAACAAAACTGAAAGAGACCTTTACTTAAGGAACTTATTAATATGTAGAATTCTCACCTTGTGCCAAGAGAAAACAAGTTAAGTGCACCAAGACAGGTAAACCTTCCACACCTTATAATAGATACGTCTGGTGACAGGTTTACGCACCTGAACAAGAATGTCAATCACAGACTCTCTGAGCTAAAATAATTCATTCAATCTCCACGCAGTCAGCGTAAGAGAATCTATATTTTGATAAAAGAATGGACCCTGAGCTAGAAGGTTCATTCTCTGAGGAAGACGGCACGGAGGAGCAGACGACATCCCTATGAGGTCCGAGTTCCAAGTCCTGCATGGCCACGCTGGAGCTATCAGTATTGTGGATGTCATCTCCTGTTTGATCCTACAACTACTTGCGGAAGGAGTACAATTGGGGGAAACAGATAAACTAGACGATAGTCCCAGGGGATGTACACACCAAACTGCTCCAGATCCCAGGGGACCGCTAAGGCATGCACCACCTCCGCATGGGGATCTCTTGACCGAGATCCGTATCTCGGAAGTTTGAAGTTGAGACGCAATGCCATGAGATCTATCTCCGGAGGTCCTTGCCGAAGAACAATCTGATTGAACAACACCTGATTGAGAGACCATTCTCCAGAGTAAAGAGCCTACCAACTCAGGTAGTCTGCTTCCCAGTTCTCCACCCCTGGAATGTGAATTGATGAAATTTGGCATTCGTAACTCTCTGCCCAGGACAGGATGCAAGACACCTCTTTCATGGCTAGAGAACTGTGAGTCCCACCTTGATGGTTGATATACGCCACCACCGTGACGTCTGACTAAAATCAAATAGAAAGGACAAAATTCAGTTGGGGCCATGCTAGAAGAGAATTGAAAATAGCTCTGAGCTCTAGAATGTTTATGGGTAGAGACACATCTTGAGCAGACCAAACTTTTTTGGCTCTCAGTGTGCCCCCAAACAGCTCCCCAGCCAGGACGGGCAAAGGAAATTTATATCTCAAACAATAGGCTTGTGAGATATCCACCAAGACAGGGAGTCTCTGGTAACCGGGTCCAGATTTATCACCTGAGACAGCTCTGAATGATCTGTCATTTCACTGTCTTAGCAAGCATAACTGAAGAGGTTGCAAATGAAAGTGAGAAAACAGCATTCCATCTGATGCTGCTACTATGAGACCCACTAATCCATACACTTAGCCACCGAAGGATATGGAGTAGACCGAAGAGATTGGCATGCTAACTGGAGCTTGGACCATGCGTTGCTCTGTCAGTATTATTTTCATAACCATAGAATCTATGATTACTCCCAGAAAACTCTCTCTTCCGAGGCGTGAGGGAACTCTTCTAGCCTTAGTTTCCGACCATGAGTCTAAAGATACCAGGGTAACTTCTTTGTGTGAGAGGTTGCTAATTGAAAAATGTTGCTTAAACCAAGATATTGTCCAAGTAAGGGGCCACTGCAATACCCTTTAGTTTGAACACTGCTAGAAGAGCCCCCAGGACCTTTGCAAAAACCCTTGGGGCCGTAGCTTGAGCAAAAGAAAGAGCTGTAAATTGGAAATGCTTGTCCAGAAACCCAAACCTGAGATACTGATGATGATCTCGATGAATTGGGATGTGAAGGTATACGTCCTTCAGATCCACCGTAGTCATGAATTGTCCCTGGAGAACAAGAGGAACAATAAATCTGTTTCCATCTTGAATGAAGGAACCCTTAAGAAATTGTCTTTAGCCACTTTAAGTCTAGAATAGAGTGAAAAGTTCCTTCCTTCTTTGGTACCAAAAAGAGATTCTGATTAAAAACTTTAGCCTATCTCTCCCCGAGGAACTGGAGCAATCACTCCCATGGATTGTAGACTTGAAATGCATCTCGGAAATGCCAGTCTTTTTTTCTGATCTTCTTGACACCCAGGACAAAAAAACCTGCCTCTTGGAGGCTGAGACCGGAAGACTATCTTGTACCTCTGGGAAACAACCTCTAGTACCCAAGGGTCCTGAACAATCTGGGCCCAAATTCCCTGAAACAAGCTTAGTCTGCTCCCTACCAGAGATGATTCCGGCTCAGGGGGCCGCTCCTTCATGTTGACTTGGAGTCGGGAACCAACTTCTTATTCTGCTTGTTCTTGTTCCAGCCTGGGTTTGGTTTCCATGCTCCCTTTCCGCCAGTGACCGTCGAAATTATGGAATCCAAACCTGGACCGAACAAGGTTTTACCCTTAAAGGATAAAGAAAGCAATGTAGAATTAGAAACCATATCTGCCGACCAGGACTTCAACCAAAGGGCCCTTCTTGCTAATACCGTGATACTGATATTCTTAGCGTTGATACGTACAATGTGGATTATTACATCACAGATTAATGAATTGCCGTCTTGAAAGCGTGGATGCAATCCAAAATTTCCTCTAAGGGAGTTTCAACGGAAATCAATTCTGATAACAAATCACACCAAAAGGTTGCAGCACCTGCCACCGCGGTGATGCTAACTGCTGGATGAAAAAGACGACCACCTTGTGGAAAGGTCTTCCTAAGATATCCTTCCAGTTTCCTATCCATTGGATCTTTAAAGGAATTGCTATCCTCTGGAGCAGGGGTCAGCAACCTTGGCACCCCAGATGTTTTTGAACTACATTTCACATGATGCTCAGACACGCTTTAGGCTGGCTGAGTATCATGGGAAATGTAGTTCCAAAACATCTGGGGTGCCAAGGTTGCTGAACTTTAGGGACAGTATTCCACAACTCCGAGTGTGTATCAGAAAGGAAGGGGTGAACGGTACCCCAGGCTTCTCCCATTCCTTAGAAATAATGTCGGCCACCAAAGAAGGGACGGGGAAAACATCCAGAGTCCGGGGCTTTGGTTTAAGAATAATATCTAATTTCTGAACTGGTTTATCCTTAGCCGGTTTAGATTCCATTACACTCAAAGTTCTTAAACCTTTCTTAAACGGACACTGAAACCAAATTATTTTTTTTTGTGTGATTCAGATAGAGCATGCAATTTTAAGCAACTTTCTAATTTACTCCTATTATCAATTTTTCTTTGTTCTCTTGCTATCTTTATTTGAAAAAGAAGGCATCTAAGCTAAGGAGCCAGCCAATTTTTGGTTTAGACCCTGGACAGCACTTGTTTATTGGTGGGTGAATTTTTACACCAATCAGCAAGAACAACCCAGGTTGTTCACCAAAAATGGGCCAGCATCTAAACTTACATTCTTGCTTTTCAAATAAAGATACAACAAAAAAACAAAGATCTGTTACAGTGCTAGTAGGATACTAATATAAAGCCAACAGAAAGGGACCCTAAAAGAACCCTAAAATAGCCAATGTGAGAATATGAAACCATATATATTTAAAAAACAAAAAGGAAACTGTTTCTGCGGCGCCACTAGGGCTTAATATATATGCAGTATCAGGCTTAGAAAAACGTTAACTGATATTAACTAATATTAATTAATATGGGACTATTAGATGCGTAGTATCAAAAATCGCGTTGGATATATATTTAATATGTGCTGAAGGATTGCACTTTTTAAAAAACAATGACAGAAATGATAAAAAAACAGCAATAAAAAGCATAACAAAATAAATAAAATATTACATTTGCATATGACAAGTTAAAGGTTAAAAAGTTCATCAGAGTGATTCCAAGCTGGAAATTTACATAGTAACATAGTAGATAAGGTTGAAAAAAGACCGAAGTCCATCGAGTTCAACCTATAAAAATCTAAAATACTTACAAAAAGCTCCAGTTAAGATTAAATAACCCCATTAAAAGATGACCCATTTAATACTAGCAATCATATCCATGAATTTTGTTTATATACAGAAATGTATCCAGACTATTTTTAAATGTATCTAGGGTATTGGCATTCACTACCTCCTTTGGTAATGAGTTCCACAATTTTATTGCTCTTGAAAAAAATGTTTCCGTTGCAGGAGATTAAATCTCCTTTCCTCCCACCTTAAACTGTGACCTCTTGTCACAAACAATTTTCTTGGAATAAACAAAGCTCCTGCCATCTCTGTATATGGACCTTGAATATATTTATGTAAAGTAATCAAGTCACCTCTCAAGCGCCTTTTTTCTAAGAAAAACAGACCCAGTTTGGCTAGCCTCTCCTCACAGGTTAAATTCTCCAATCCCCTTATTAGCTTTGTGGCCCTTCTCTGAACTTTTTCTAGTTCTGCAATATCTTTTTTTGCGATCAGTCCCCAGAACTGCACTTCATACTCAAGGTGAGGTCTTACCAGGGCTTTATATAGTGACAGAATTATGCTTTCCTCCCTTGAATCAATGCCTCCTTTAATACATGCTAGTATCTTATTAGCCCTTGAAGCCGCTGCCCTGCATTGTGCACCCATCTTTAGCTTATTATCTATTACTACTCCCAAATCCCTTTCCTCCTCTGTTTGGCAAAGTCTTGTCCCATTTAAAAAATACATTGCCTGCTTATTTTTACTTCCAAAATGTAGAACCTTGCATTTTCCTGTATTAAATCTCATTTTCCATTTACTTGCCCATACTTCTAATTTTTGCAGATCCCTTTGTAACGAAAGTTCATCCTGCTCTGACCTAATGACCTTACTTAACTTAGTATCATCTGCAAAAATAGAGATGTCGCTATTTAATCCTTGCTCCAAGTCATTTATAAAAATATTAAAAAGAACAGGGCCCAGTACTGATCCCTGGGGGACTCCACTGATTACCTTTGTCCAATCTGAGTATGATCCATTTACAACTACTCGTTGCTCCCTATCTTTTATCCAGTTATTTATCCATGAGCTTACATTTGAATCCAATAATCCTGTGAACGATATAATGAGACAAGAGATCCTTGACAAAGTATGGCAAAGTTTTTTACTTAAAGGGACACTAAACCTCAATTTTTTCTTTCATGATTCAGATAGAGAATACAATTTTAAACAACATTCCAATTTATTTCTATTATCTAATGTGCTTCATTATTTAGATATCCTTTTTTGAAGAAATAGCAATGCACATGGGTGTCAGGGTGCCAGGAATTAGACTGAGACGAGAAGTGCAAAAGTAATCACACCTTTATTAATAGCAAAAAATATTAAAAAGTCCACAAGTCAAATAACAAGCCAGGAATCAAAACCAGAGCTGACAGTCAGACGAGCCGAGTCAGGAGCCAAAGCGAATAGTCAGACGAGGCGAGTCAGGAGCCAAAGCGAGTAGTCAGACGAGCTGGAATCAGGAACAAAGAGAACAGCAGAGTCAGGAACAAGCCAGGGATCAGGAACCAGGAGGGACCTCAGACAGCCAGGTAATACACAGGAGCTCTCACAAACAGGTCTGAAACAACGCAAGGGCAAAGCATACTGAACAGAGGCCCTTTAAATAATAAGTGATGACATCACAATTCTGAGACTGCATCCTGTCTCACACGGATGATGTACACCAGTCTGGCCATAAAAGGAAGTGCAGGAAATGAGCAGCATCACACAGTATGCACCAGAGTCAGCAAGAGAGGTGAGTAAAATGGCTGCCAGCAGCACATGGCAAACATAGCAGGGGAAAAAACCCTGAGAATGGGTGACCCAATCACACGAGGCATCTATGTGCTGCCACCAATAAGCAGCTACTGGGCCTATCTAGATATGCTTTTCAGTAAAGGATATCCAGAGAATAAAGCAAATTAGATAATAGAAGTCAATTAGAAAGTTGTTTTAAATTGTATGCTGTTTCTAAATTATGAAAGAAAAAATTTGTGTTTCATGTCTTTTTCCCCCCCCTTACACTGAAGGTGAATTGCAATTGGTCCGATTGGGAATCTTTTCTTGCCTGGTCCTTTCTTATTTTCTCTGTCTGTGAGTTGAAATTGTAACTTTTCAGTTACGATCCCTTCTGGATACAAATTAGCATTTGTAAGTCTGCCGCCTGGATTCAATGTGGTCAAACTACAAAAGCCTTAGGAGGCCAAAAACAGAGCAACGCGTTTCAGCTACAAGCCTTTCTCAAGCTCTCATATGAAGGTGGCACACTCTCAATAAATGAAACATTTAATGGAAGAGCAACGTTTCGGGACTCCTGTCCCTTTTTTCAAGCTAATACATAAAGAAGCAAACATACATTTTATAGGGTACACTTGAGAAGTTGTCTTTATATGCTGACTCGATTTCAGCTTATATATTTTTCCAAATTGGTGTAAAGATTTCCAGTCCTGACCGGCTAAAACAATTTGGGATTTCTGGCATTTCTATCAGCCCTCGGCTAAGGAACAGCTGACAGTGTACTAGCCGCTGTATAAGGTGCTAGCCTGCGTTCAAGCATCAGTCACAGTACAGTACGGTGCAACAGCATCTGTTGAGCATATTTCCACCTGTTTGTTGATAAATTCAGCAATCTGTAATACACTATGAGGCACCCTCTTCTCTTTTCTCCAGTTCTATTGATTAATCCACACACCAGAGTAGTAAGCGGAGCGGCCTCTCCTTTACTCCTCAAAGCATCACGGATCAGAGCATCACTTGCAGACTACTACAGACAGTAGCTGATTGTTTAGTCATTGGACATTCAAGTTTTCTCTTGGTCTCTGACTCCAACACTATTTTGACTTAAGTACTTTTTTATCTTCACTATTTCATTCTTATTATTTTAATTGTATTTCATTTTATTTTGGGTTTATGTGTGTTCATTATTATTATTTTTTATGGTGCGCCCCCATTAGAATACCCCCTTGGGTTTTCTTATTATACATTTTATAGGGTACAGATCTAAAAAGGTAACCAATCACCTGTAACTAGGAGGGGCTAAATCACATGACTACATACCTATGTGTCAGCTGAGCTTACTGTTATGCTGAAGGTTAACCCTCTCACTGCAAGGTGAAAATGGAATACCTATTAAAAACAAAGGCAGCAAAACAGAATAAATATCTCAATATCACAAAAAGTGCAAATACAGAGTATAATTCAGAGATATGAAGGAAATTTAACCTAAGTATAAGAACCAACATTAGATTAATGGAAGTAAATTAAAGTCTCTATTCAGGCCTTTGGGGTGCATAGTGTTAAGGTGCCATATCCATTTGGCTTCCTTGTATAGGAGCTCTTTGGTTCTATCCCATCACCTGGCATTTTTAGGGGCCAGTGGATGGGACTGGTCAGGTACTGGTAAATGAGCCATGTACTCATTTCTAATGGTAGACTTGTGTTTACATACCCTATCCCTGACCTTTTGGGTGGTCTCCCCTATGTATAAGAGGCCACACAGGCATTTAAGGGCATACACAACATAGGAAGACTTACAAGTGTAGTGACCAGATACATAGAATTTTTTTTACCAGTGTGGGTATGTGAGATAGTATTGCCTTTAATTACACTATTGCACTGGGCACATCCAAGACAGGGAAAGGTTCCCTGTCTGGGTTTGCCAAAGTAAGGAAAAGGTGTTTTTTTGGGATTATTCGGTTAAGGTTAAGCAGGTCCCAAGGACCTCTTTTCGGAAAGGCAAAACTATAGGTAAACGTTTGGTACATGCCAAGGTTCTCCAGCTTCCTCAGAAGCCTGTCTCATAATAACCCTGTCTCATAATAAGTCCTTAATAAAATCTGAGCCACCGATATGGGGTTAACCATTTCCTTACCATAAAGGAAATTTAACACCAGTCTCCAAGTCACAAACACAGTGTGCCATGCCCCTGCCTGAAAATAACCCTGAACCCAGGATATTAGTCCCTATTATAATGCAGGGAATCTATAGGTTAACCCCTTCAGTGCCAGCCTCCTAGCCCTAGAAGACAAAAGGCACTTACCTGCATATCTAGCTGTCCGGCAGGAAGACAGCTCACACGGTTTGGAAGGACGCCACTCCTTACAGAGACCTGTGGAAGAAGAATAAAGGACAGAGTACAAATATTCTGGCTTTCTATACTAGGGCAGCCATATGTTAGGAAAACGCAGTGAAGCCCACTTCACAAGTTCCTAACTGCTTTAAAGCCACCACTACTCTACTGAAGAGATTAATGTGGACTACAGCTAGACCCAATACTTGAAGGAATGAGAAAGAACAGAACAAACCTACACTGGCTTTCTAAAATAAATAAAATCTTGCTTGAAGTGAAGTAAATCCATATTCTTTAGACACCCAAACTTCACCTCCTCCTTTTTACAGAGGCAAAGAGAATGACTGGGGATTGTGGGTAGGGGAGTGACACTTAACAGCTTGGCTGTGGTGCTCTTTGTCTCCTCCTGCTGGTCAGGAGTGATATTCCCAACAGTAACTGATGACGTTGTGGACTCACCATATCTTAGGAAAGAAAAATGTATAGTTTTTCTTATTTAAAAATAACATTGTGCTAATTTTCAGACTCCTAACCAAGCCCCAACGTTTTAGATGTATACTGATGTCTACAGACCCCAGCTTGTGTAATGGGACTTTTCATATGTGGGTGGGGGGTGCGTGTCCTGCTTTCTCAGCCCATTTCAGTGAGTGTCCCAGCCTAACCTCATCAATAGTGCTAAATTGGGAGCTTCTAAGTAAAATGTTTTATATTTGATTTTCATAGCAGTATCTGTGTCTATTCTTCTTCATAGTAGTTTCTATTACATGCAGTTATATGAAATTGTTGTATATTGTCCCTTTAAGTCTTTAGAGGCACAATTCACACCACCACCAGCTCTCTAAGCTTGAATACTTGTGCTTGGGCCCTCGCAGCATATGTGTGTATGCCACTGAAAACAGTAATAACTATTACTAGAAGCATTTTTGCTTCTGGAAGTATATTGTAAGAATGCTTCGATTTAAAGTTTAAATGGATAGTAAACACCAAAAATTTTGTTTAAAAAGATAGAAAATTCTTTTGCAATTATCCTTGTATCTAAGCGTCTGCAGACTGCATCCTTATCTCAGATCTTTTGACAGACTTGCATTCCAGGCAATTAGTCCTGACTCTTTTATAACTCCATGTGCGTGAGCACCGTTATTCATATAAACACATGAACTAGCGCTCTCTAGCTGTGAAAAGCTGTCAAATGCATTCAGATAAGAGGTGGCCTCCAAGGGCTTAGAAATTAGCATAGGAGCTTACCTAGTTTTAGCTTTCAATTAAGAATACCAAGAGATCAAAGCAAATTTGAAGATTAAAGTAAATTGTAAAGATGCCCTATCTCAATCATGAAAGTTTAATTTGGACTTTACTATCCCTTTAAATGCACCCCCAAGCAAGTTTTAATTTTGACCTTTCTATCCCTTTACATCAGTGCACGCTCTGTTCTCAAGGGCGTGACCAGAATTGAACCTGGAACCTCCAGTTTCTATCTGTTTGCTTTACACCTTGAACCACTGGAGGGCTCTCTGAGTGAATTACTGAAACCTACTGCCTGCACCGGTGTACTCTCTAGCTCCAGCTAGTTACCAAATCGCCAGCATATAAAAGGCTGCTTCCAGTCCTTCCCGTGTATGGTTCTCTGCATCCTGGGTGCGCTACTTCAGGTATTCTACTATTTCCTGCTGATCTCTGCCTGGATATTTGACTATTCTCTGCTTGCTACCTGCCCTGACCTCTTGGACTGTCCTGACTAATCTTTTAGCTTTTCCTTTTGGTACCTTTGCTGACCATCCGGTATACTGATTATTGGCCTGTCTCTGACTCTCCTGCTGCCTGACTCTGTGTTTGTGCCCTCCTCTGCCTACTTGCTGAAAGTTTTCCTGTAATCTCCTTGCCTCTGGGTCCCTTACTCATTACCTCTGGCTGCTGGAGCTGCTGGATTTTCTACCTGTTACTTTACCTGGTGCAGGAATAAGAAGAATACTTGTTAGGCAATTGTAGTAGCAGGTGAATTTTTGTGCAGGCCTAGTACTTTAAGTGTACTCAGGTATAAATCTTGAACATTTTTCACATTGCTTTTTTAACATCAATAATGGCAAAAACAATGTGTATAGAGTACAATATGCATAATACATTTCAGTATTTTCAAATGTTTAGTGTCACTTTAAAGGGACACTGTAGTCACAAAAAAACTAAGCATGGATCAAAAGAAAGTACTATAATAAACACATTTATAATGCCCTTCATGCTTCTAAAAAGTACAGTTTAAAAGAAAATTATCACCAAATTTTTAACCATTTCCAAACCCACTCACTCTGTATCTGACAGCGTTGTCAAATCCGGACTGACAACCGTGGTTGGAAGATGGCGACTTTTTTCTGATCTGCGCATGCACAAGTTAGCGGGACGTCACTGAATACGTCACAGTATTCATTTTGGTTGTGGATGCGGTAGACCCGCTAGTACTTTGGGTGTAAGTTCCGATTCATCCAGACCAATTACGCATGCGCAAGCAAAAGAATTTAAGCGCGCATGCGCAATATTACGACAAAACATTATAATTATATGCAAAAACTAAGTATCTGATTTGCTAATAGTTTGGGACATGTACTGCCCATATCGGAGGGCTGGATTACGTGACATCACCAGCAAATATTACAAATATATTTTATGGCGTTATGCAGCTTCATTTATGGATAAAAGTAGGTCACTTTTATATTGTTTAGATTTGTGTTTGGAAATGTGGGGTCCGTTTTAAATGAAAATTGAAAAAGTTAGTATTCCTTTAATATATTCTGTCAAATAATCTTAGTACAATTAACATTTACCTCACTGTTAATGATAAAAGATAATAGATTAACCTTCATTAAAAAATAAAGAGAATACATTAAAGTGAATGTCAATTTTATCTTTATGTAAGCCTGCTAAGCGTTTATCTATGGTATACAATTAAAATCATTATGTTTTTTTTTTAAATCTGAAATTACAATTTTAGCATAAATTATCAATAAATAATTCTACCGTTTATTTCCAAGCTCCTCCCAGAGCCGACTTCCTTGTTCTATATGTCTGACGTATACAGCGGTCCCACCCGCTCTATAAATATGTGTCAAGCGCACCCCTGAGAGAGAGTGGTCCTGCGCATGCGCAACAGCAGATCTCAATGCTACTTACTTTCAGCGATCGAAGGAGAATTGATATATTTTTCATTAGCAGCGGTATTGAGCATGCGCGAATCGTGGACGCGCATCTAGGTTCCATCCGATGAATAGGGATTAGCACATGCGCATAATACTAGCGGGCGGAGATGCAGCGTGAATAGAGAGAGACTTCAAAGTTCAAATTTGTGAGTACTATTCTGTTTTATAAAGGAATGATGAATGAAAGTCTAGTTATTTTTAGATTATGGCCTCTAGTTATCAATGTCTGTCGGACCTGATCCGACAGTGCGGATCAGGTCCGACAGACAACGCTGAATACGGCAAGCGTATTGCACCAGCAGCTCACAAGAGCTGCTGGTGCAACGCCGGCCCCTGCAGACTCGCGGCCAATGGGCCGCCAGCAGGGGGTGTCAATGAACCCGATCGTATTTGATCCGGTTGAATTGCGGCGATGAGTGTCCGCCTGCTCAGAGCAGGCGGACAGGTTATGGAGCATCGGTCTTTGTGACCGCTGCTTCATAACTGCTGTTTCTGGCGAGCCTGCAGGCTTGCCAGAAACACGGGGCATCAAGCTCCATTCAGAGCTTGATACATATGCCCCAAAGTTTCATGTGGCGTTACCGATTGCAGTTAACTTTACATTCACTTTAACTTGCAGAGAACATTTCAAAATTACTTTATTCTTTATAAGAGAAATAGGGAACTCAACATTATTTAGAAATATCATTTGACATAGTTCCATGTCCGTCCTGAAATATATGTAATTGTATTTAATTAATTAGTAAAGAAATTATGGCAAATTGTAAAAATCTCATTATGGTAAACATGTTCTGTGAGTACAATGCATTTGTATATATAAATATATCTGACAATATTATGTGCCTTTGTTATCTCAAAATACAGCAGTCTCTGACTTGGCAGCCTGCCAGTGTACACTCTGGTTCCCAAGACTCCTTGTTGACATAACTAATTTCCAGGATCAGTCACAAGTCATTATCACACTAGCTCAAGTGTAGAGAATGTGAATTCTAGAAAGGACCCAGGAGTAGTGGTTGGATGTAAATGTAGGCCAACCTTTAGCCCTGGATAGAGCCTGGGATGTGACCTGTTTCTTCAATGCTATATGAATACTAATTATTACATAATGATATCTGGAGCAGAAGCTGAAGGATGATTACTTCAGCACAAGAGTCCCCACAGGAGCGTAGGAAAGGTAGCCATGGGTCAATACTAGGAAGTACATCAATTTAGCAGAGGCACATGACAGTATCAGCATAATGGTCAGTGACAAGAAAACTTTGTAAACAAGCAAAAGTACAGTTTATCTGAAGATCAAAACTTAGGGGCCGATTTATCAAGCTGCGGCGGACAGGGCGGACATACGCGCCCTTGTCCGCCACAGCTTGCCTCTGGCGGGCTGAATTCAGCATTGCACAAGAACGCAATTTTGCACTCTTGTGCAATGCCGCCCCCTGCCCGCGCACAGCCAATCAAGAGTGGGCAGGAGCTGTCTCGTCCGACCGGGAGATTGAAATTCGCCACCTAAGAGGTGACGAGAGGTTAGGGAAGCAGCGGTCTGATGACCGCTGCTTGTTATATATGGACTGCAGGTTCTCTTGTTAAATATGGACTGCAGTCGTAGGGGGTTGAAGGCTGGCGAAAGCCTTTGATAAATCGACCCCTTAGAATCCAATACAGTCCAGGGTTTCGGTTTAGAAAGACCAGCAGGCAAACGTCGGGAAACAGAAAAAGGTGACTACACCCTGTTCCAAATTATTAAGCCAATGGTATCTTTCTCAATTACCTAAATAATTGATGTAAACAACAGTCAGCATAATTCTCATGTTATCAACTATTACGAGTACAATTCAAATTTTATTGAACAAACCTCCTAATGATAACAGTATTTTTTTCTCAAAATAAAAAAACTTACAATGCACTGTTCCAAATTATTACGCACAGTAAGTTTCAAAACACTTTATAGGTTGTAAAGAACTGAAAATTGTAATTTGTTGTGTTTGCAGCATATTTACTGAAATCAAAAGCTATTTCAATCAAACTTTGAACAACATTTTAACTTTTTAAACATTTTAACAGGTCACGTTACTTTTTAACATAGGACCCCTTATTTGATAGCAGCTTCACAAGTATTGCATCCATTGAACTTGTGAGTTTTTGGACAGTTTCTGCTTGAATTTGTTTGCAAGATGTCAGAATAGCCTCCCAGAGCTGCTGTTTGGATGTAAACTGCCTCCCACCCTCATAGATCTTTTGCTTAAAGATGCTCCAAAGGTTCTCAATAGGATTGAGGTCAGGGGAGGATGGAGGCCACACCATGACTTTCTCTCCTTTTTTTTTTTTTTTTTATATATATAAAGTTTTTATTGAACAGGTTCATAAAACATGACATAAGATACACAGTACAAAGTATAATAGTGTGCTATTAAATTCCATCTGGTTGCTATTACAGGTTATGAACATGCAGCTTCTGCTGTGTATCCGTAAGGACAAGAAAAAAGAGAAAAGAAAATCTATTATATATAAACCGCATAGGCCTCTAAATAGGCCAACTTTAGCATCTTGTCCAGTTATATTTGAGGGAACCTTTTTCAAAATAATTAAATAAGAAAAAAAAAGAAAGAGGGGGAGGAAGGGGAAGAAAAGGGGAAGAAGAAAAAAGAAAAAAGAAAGAAGAGAAAAGGAAGAGGATAACCGTAGTGATGTAGAAGGGGTGAAGCAGTAGAGGGGAGAGAAAGAGGAGAAACATAGGAGGAAGTATAAGAAGAAGAGGGGAAATCCAGAAGAGTGGGTAATGAAGTAATCTCTCCAATATCACCTGTCCCATAGCATAATGTAACATCATTGGTCAGAAGCTCGAGTAAGGTCGAAATTATGTTGGTACCTGCAGTGATTCCCAATAAAGTTTTATATTTAAAAACATGTCATGTCTATTTCGTTTAAGATAAGAGTATTCTTCCAAAAGAATAAGTTCTTGTGTTCTAGCTGCCCACTCCGTAATTGTTGGGACATTTTGGGATTTCCATTTTCTGGCAATTAGGGATTTTGCTCCATTTACGCAAATTTGAAGTAGGGAAAGTCTAAGTTTACAGGAGATCCTAGGCCTAGCGTTAAACAGTATGATCATTGGGTTAAAATTAAATGTAGTACCTAGTAACGGGTGTAATATCTTTTCTAAGGAGTCCCAAAAGGTCCGCAGGCTAGGGCACGACCACCATATGTGCGATAAAGTTCCCTCACCCCCACACCCCCTCCAGCACAGAGAAGAAACCTCAGGGTATATCATTTTCAGTCTGACTGGTGTCATATACCACCTTGAAAGAATTTTATAGTTCATTTCGAGGATCTGGGAAGAAGACGACGTTTTGCCAGTAAATTCAAACAATTTATACCAGTAATCCGGTGTAATGTCTTGGTGCAATTCTTCCTGCCAGGATTGAGTGTATGTCGGTAATGTTCTATGTACACAATGGTCTATAATTCGCCTCGACATAGCAAGAGTTCCTCTTGAGGTAATGGCAGCTCTGCAAAGCGTTTCAAATGGGGTGAGAGAGCGTGTAAGCTGAGAGCTATGTGGGGAAACTCGCAACAGATTCTGCAATTGGGAGTATTTCAACCAGTTAGTAAATGTACCTTCCAGAACTTCAGATAAGTCTTGTCTCGGCCTAAGTTTCCCCTGGGAAAGAAAATCCACCAGTGGAGATGAAAACCCCAACTCTTTATAGTGTATGTCCCCCGTTGAGAGATGGATGCCTAATAGTAATTCAGTGTTTTGGAAAATTGGTGTCATGGGCGAGTGGGGTGTGGATATGCCTTTTATATGGGTAATTATTGTATCCCAGGTACGAAAGATGTGTCTATACAGAGGGGATGATCTAGCTCTAGTTGGGCGATATTTATCCTGCAGCCAGCAAATTGGGCCTACTTTGGGAGTTTTCAGGATATGCGTGTCTAGGGGGATCCATGCCTTGTCTTGAGAGCTATTGTGCCAATTTAGTATACGTTGTAGTACGTTAGCCTGATAATACCGGAGTATATGGGGAGTACCCAACCCACCATCTCTCCTAGATCTATATAAATTTTGCCTAGCCACTCTCGGTTTTTGTCCTCCCCATATAAAATCGTTGAGGATAGATTGGAGCTGTTGGAGAAAGGTATTGGGGAGATGGATAGGGATAGTCTGCAATAAATAAAGTATTCGAGGCAACAATGACATTTTCGTGATTTGGTTTCTGCCCCACCAAGAGAAATATTTATTTCGCCAAGATTGGCAGTCCCTCGATATTTCTTGTAAGAGCGGTGTGTAATTGGATTTAAATAGGGATGTCAGTCGTGGTGTGACGTTAACACCTAAATATCTGATGTGATCACTGTTTAGTTGATATGGACAGACCTGTGCCAGATTTGAAAACTTATGGGCGTTCATTGTAATATTTAGAATGTTAGATTTCTGGTTATTAATCAGGAAGTGGGAGAGGCTCCCAAAACGGCGAAATTCGGTCAATACGGCCGGTAGAGATATACTAGGATTAGATAAAGACAACAGTATGTCATCAGCATATAAGCTTATTTTATAATTGTTGGGGCCTACGGCTATCCCAGTGATGTTAGTATTTAGCCTAATGTGGGATGCTAGGGGTTCCATTGCAATGGCAAATAATAGCGGGGACAGTGGGCACCCCTGCCGCGTACCATTATTTATTTGAAAAGACTCTGACAAAATGCTATTTACCCTGATTCTAGCTGTGGGATTACTATATAGACTGAATATCCTGTTAATCAATTTATCTCCAAACCCATATCCAGTCAACACCGAGCGAAGGTATACCCAGTTCATCCTATCAAACGCTTTTTCCGCGTCGGTTGAGGCCAGGACCATCTCAATATTAGAGGTTGTAGCAAAATCGATCAAATGGAGCGTCCTAATTGTATTATCCCTGGCCTCCCGACGCGGAATAAAGCCCGCCTGGTCTGTGTGGATAATATGAGGCAACAACGTACTAAGTCTAGTTGCCAATATCTTGGCATATATTTTAGCGTCCGTATTTATGAGGGATATAGGTCTGTAGCTGCCTGGTTCAAGTGGAGACTTCCCTGTTTTATGAATTAATGTAATGTGGGCCGATAAAAAATCTGTGGAAAAAGATCCGTGTTCGTCTATTGAATTAAATAGTCTAAGCAAGTGTGGCAGTAATATATTTTTAAATGTTTTGTAATACAAATTGGAAAAACCGTCGGGTCCCGGGCTTTTTTGCGTTGGGAGAGATTCAATGGCCTTTATGATTTCCAAAGGGGCAATGGGTTCATCTAAGCTTGCGGCCTCCTCCTTCGAAATCTTAATTAAGTCAGCCTCCCTAACATATGTATTCATATCGATAGTCTCTTCGGGGGAGTCTATTGGTGGTAAATTATATAGTTTACTGTAGTAGTCATGAAATGTTGAGGCAATTGACTTACTATCTTGTATCTCCTCACGATCTACGTTATATAGTTTTTGGACATAGGAGTTAAGCGTTCTTTGGCGTAAAGCTCTGGCTAATAGCCTTCCGGCTTTGTTTCCTTCTGAGAAATATAATCTCTTTAGATAAAAGGCTTGTCTTTGGGCCTCTTTTTGTAACTGGGTATTAAACTTATTTCTTGCAAGGGCAAGGTCTCGATTTATGATGGGATCTAAAGGGTGCTGGAAATGGGCGTGCTCAAGGGTCGATAATTGGTGTTCAAGCGTGCTATAGTCTGACTTCCTACGCTTAGTAAGAAATGCTTTGTGTTTGAGAAAAATGCCCCTTATTACCGCCTTGTGTGCATCCCATAGGATACTGGGAGTGATAGAATCAGTCATGTTTATTCTAAAATACTCATTCAGGGCTTTAGAGATTTGTTCTATAAATATTGGATCTTTTAAAAGTGTTTCATCCAGTCTCCAGATGTATTGGGAGAGTGGAGCCGAGGGCCAAACAACGGTGAGCGTGACCATAGAATGGTCCGACCAGGGAGTTAGGGAAATAGTGGTGGAGTCTATAATGTGTAAGCTAAGTTGGTTTACTAAAATGTAATCTATTCTAGACCAGGACCTATTCGGGTGCGAGTAAAATGTGAACTCTTTCTTCTGGGGATGTTGCAACCTCCACACGTCTACTAGGGAGTGGGCTGATAAATTGGTATTAATGCTTTGTAATGTGGATATGGGGATCCCACTCCGTCCGTGAGAGCAGTCGAGCAAAGGTGACAGAGCTACATTAAAGTCGCCTGCGTAGATAACAATTCCCCTAGTAGTAGGCAAGTATCTGTCCAAGGTCTGCCTAAAAAACTTAGCTTGTGCTCTATTGGGGGCATACACATTCACCAGTGTAACCGGTTGATTATATAGAGTTCCCTGTAAGATAAGAAGTCTACCCTCTTTATCCTGTTGTTTGGCAGTTAGTTGAAACGGTAATCTCCTATTTAAGAGAATGCCTACTCCATTTGTTTTACTGTCGTTATGAGAGAAATAGCCAAGAGGGTATGTGCTGGAGGAGAGTGCGGGAGCCCCCTCGCGACTAAAGTGTGTCTCCTGAATAAAGATAATGTCGCCCCCCAGCCTGCGAAACCAATTCAGGGCTACTGACCTTTTTGTTGGAGAATTAAGGCCTTTGACGTTTTGGGAAAAAATTTTTAGTTTAGGGAGGGACATAATAATCTAAGGGTCTGAGCAGCATAGAGGGGCTAGAACTTACTGGAATTAAAGGGTGTACCTGCATGTCTATAGATTCCCATCTCTGGGATGAGGGGTACTTACTGTGTAACCGAGCTTCTGGTGGCCAAAAATGATGTGCATGAATGGTACATATAATGCAACAGATAATACAGAGATTGGTATGACGAAAGATCCTCTGGGGGTAGAGAAAAAGGTGATTATTGAGAGAAAGAGAGAGAAGAAGAGGGAGAAAAAGTAAATAAATAACAAAAAACAAAGACATTACAGTAAAATACAAACCTAACCTACCTACAGCAATTGAAAAATGGCTCAAGAACATTGAGCTATAGGTCAGGGCTAATACTATTCTGTTCTAAATGCAAACATATAGGAGAACATAACATTCTTAACTAATATAATCTCCATCCTCTTAAATCTTACTGCCACCTAACAGTGCAGATCTAAAATTAAAAGTGTAAGATAACTAAACTAAACAATGTAAAAATAAAAGTAAAACTGCAATAAACATCACTTTGTGGTCAACTAGCAATGCTAGATGGAGACGGCTAGAGGGTATTGGGTCATCATACCACCTTAGCAAAAAAAAAAGAAAAAAAAAGGTATTTTCTGGCTTATAAGGCTGTGTCCATCTATTCTAAAGTACTATTACCACATAGTCGTCCACATATAGGAAATACTGTTCATAGGTAGGTCGCCCCCTGTGGAGCATCAAGATGAGGTAGAAAAGGAAACACCTTTCTAGAAGTAAAGTGGTGGGAAAAGTTCAGATAAATACTAAAGGACCTCAGGTAGGTGTTTGTTGAGCATCATCTTGGCCTGAGAAGGGGGTAGCAACAGTCTTGTCTTTTCTCGATCTTTTCCGGTTGACTGTGGTCCAGCCCAATCTTTGGGGTCTGGGGGTATGGGTGTCTTGTTGATCCTGATCAGGCTTGGATTCATTAAGTTTGGGAAGGGTAGGTAGAGGTATGTTCAATTGTTTACAGAAAGGTTCAATATCTTCCAGCGATCTATAGGTGAATGTCTGTGAGCCCCGAATCACCCTAAGGCAAAACGGGAAACCCCATCTATAAGGTATCTTCAGTGTTTGTAGATGTTGTGTTAAGTACCTGGCCTCTCTCCTTTTACCAAGTGTGATAGGGCTTACATCTGCGTATACCTGTAGATGACTATCTTCAAAGCAAATATTCTGTTTTTTCCGAGCTGCAGTGAGGACCAGTTCCTTGTCTTTGAAGAGTTGAAATTTTAAAATCACATCTCTTGGCGGATCCGTAGGTTTCGGGGGTGGTCTGAGTGCCCTGTGGGCCCTATCTAGTGGGATAGAAGGTAATTCAGATTCATCAGTAATATGCTGAAAGATTTTTTGCAGGTAATCCTCAAGTTGAGGGGGGAGGATAGTCTCTGGGATACCCCTAATCCTAAGGTTTTGACGTCGCCCCCTATTGTCCAGATCTTCTACATGGGTTTGGAGGTTGTCTATAGTGACACTCTGTTGGTACGCCTGTCTGGAAAGTAATTCAAGCTCTGAGTTGATGTGGTCAGATCCTTCCTCCAAGTATTCCATTCTATCCCCTAGATCATTAATGTCCTTCCTGACCTCTTTAAGGCCATCCTTGATGAGTTGACTGACCTGTGATAGCAGTGCAGCAAAGTCATCTTTGGTGGGTAAAAAATTTAAATCTGCCCTTGTGAGTGGTCTGGTGTTCCTAGAGGACGTTTGAGATTGTATTGATTCATCAGAGTCACTCATGTTATCTTGCATTTCAGCTGCCGGCCCAGGGGTGGCTTCTAAGGGCTTAAAAAATTCTTTTAGCATAGATGGGTTTTGCATGTTTTTTAGGCTCTTACTGCCTTTAGGTGCTTTTTTCTGTCCTTTAACAGACATCTTGCAGCGTCTGGAGTACGTGTTAAAGGTCTATTAACTCAGATTGGACTCTCTCTTATTCTCTAGACCAGATGTAGACAGAGGTTTAAGAAACCACAGTTTGAATAAATATTGGCGTGATCACCCACCATTAGGTTATATTTAGAAATTTCTTAGTCGGGTTCCCCGCTATCAGTGTACATGACAGAGACTCGTGGCGTTAAATCACAATGTGTGCTGTTCTTGGCCTGTTAGTATGTGATGCGGCATAATTACTTAGCGTGTAGCATATTCAGAAAAGTGATCTAGCTCGCTCATGGCTTATTCTCAGCTTGTCCCAAAATATCATGCCTCCGCTCTCAGTGGCTGGCCAAGTTCATAGTGTGCCACAGTGGTGATGAGGCCTTGCTGTAATGTGGGACATCGGGGAGGGCAGGCCCTAATGGCGCACTACTCACTGTCTCCGACGGCGGTTCTCCTACTTGTGCTGGGCCGGTTCAGGTCTGGAACATCTTTCCCGATCTACTCCAGGGAGGTATAGCGGCGGGTATGAGTTGCGATGTGTCGCCTCACAGCCTGCAAAACAGGCCTCCGTAGTGTCCAGATATGGCGGCGGTTAACCTCCGATATGTTGTGGTGCGGTGCTGCTTTTCAATGCTGGATAAAGCACCAGGGCACTGTTGAATAGCTGACCTGTAGGTCGATGTGGAGATAGATCAGCTTTTTATGCTCCTAAGTAGGCTTTTTAGCCCTGACAGACACGGAGCTCACTCATGTGCGTCCTCCATGATGAGCTGCTAGCTCCGCCTCGACTTTCTCTCCTTTTATCCCCATAGCAGCCATTGATGCAGAGGTATTCTTTGCAGCATGAGATGGTGCATCGTCATGCATGAAGATGATTTTATTACGGAAAGCATAGTTCTTCCTTCTGTACCAGGGAAGGAAGTGGTCAGTCAGGAACTCCACATACTTTGCAGAGGTCATCTTTACACCTTTGGGGACCCTAAAGGGGTCGACCAGCTCTCTTCCCATGATTCCGGCCCAAAACATGACTCCACCACCGCCTTGCTGACGTCACAGCCTAGTTGGAACACGGTGGCCGTCCACCAACCATCCACTACTCCATCCATCTGGACCATCCAGGGTAGTACAGCACTCATCAGTGAACAGGACTGTTTGAAAATTAGTCTTCAGCCGTTTCTGCTTGTGAGCATTGGTTAGTGGTGGCCGAATGGAAGGTTTATGCACAGTTGCAAGACTCTGGAGGACTCTACACCTTGATGTCCGTGGGACTCCAGAGGCACCAGCAGCTTCAAATATCTGTTTGCTGCTATGTAATGGTATTTTAGAAGCTGATCTCTTGATCCAATGCATGGATCTGGCAGAAATCTTCCTCAATGTGCCTTTATCTGCACGAACCCGTCTGTGCTCTGAATCAGCCACAAATCTCTTAATAGTGCGATGATCACGCTTAAGTTTTCATGAAATATCTAATGTTTTCATAACTCGTCCAAGGCATTGAACTATTTCACTCTTTTCGGCAGCAGAGAGATCCTTTTTCTTCCCCATATTGCTTGAAAATGGTGCTCTGCTTAAAGGGACATTATACACTCATTTTTTCTTTGCATAAATGTTTTGTAGATGATCTATTTTTATAGCCCATAAAGTTTTTTTTTTTAAATAAATGTATAGTTTTGCTTATTTTTAAATAACATTGCTCTGATTTTCAGACTCCTAACCAAGCCCCAAAGTTTTATGTGAATACTGTCAGCTACCTTCTCCAGCTTGCTCCTGTTTGTGTAAAAGGTCTTTCTTCTGTTAAGTGTGATCAGTCCACGGGTCATCATTACTTGTGGGATATTAACTGCTCCCCTACAGGAAGTGCAAGAGGATTCACCCAGCAGAGTTGCTATATAGCTCCTCCCCTCTACGTCACCTCCAGTCATTCTCTTGCACCCAACGACTAGATAGGATGTGTGAGAGGACTATGGTGATGTATTTAGTTTTTATATCTTCAATCAAAAGTTTGTTATTTTATAATAGCACCGGAGTGTGTTATTCCTTCTCTGGTAGAATTTGAAGAAGAATCTACCTGAGTTTTTCTATGATTTTAGCCGGAGTAGTTAAGATCATATTGCTGTTTCTCGGCCATCTGAGGAGAGGTAAACTTCAGATCAGGGGACAGCAGGCAGATTAATCTGCAAAGAGGTATGTAGCAGTTTATTATTTTCTGACATGGAATTGATGAGAAAATCCTGCCATACCGTTATAATGTAAACTCAGCCTTGAATGCAGTAGATGTAGCTGATATCAGGCTGTCATGTATGTATATTTTACACTTCAGTTTTCTGGGAAATGGTACTTCTCTGGCTTTTAAACTGTATACATAGACTTAACCTATTTTGCAGGGACTTGCAATAGGTTTTAAATGACAATTAATTATTGAGGTAAAACGTTTTTTTGCTGGCATGTAAAAACGTTTTTTTCTCTGAGGTACTGGGTGAAAAAATGTTTTGGGCACTTTTTTTCCACTTGGCAATAGTTTTGATTTAAATTAGAGCAGTTCACTGATCCCTCTCACTGTTATGTGTGTGGGGGAGGGGCCATTTTGGTGCTTTCACTATGCATCAGAAAAACTCAGTCAGAGGTTCATTTTCTTCCTGCATGATCCGGTTCATCTCTACAGAGTTCAGGGATCTCAAGAGTCTTTTTTGAGGGAAGTAATCATTCACAGCAGAGCTGTGCTGATTGTATTGACTGTGATATAAAAAACGTTTATTTGTGTATTTTTTTCTGCTGCCTGGGTTAGTTATCATTTGCTGAGGGGAACAATCCTTTGCTAAAACTGTATATTCTGACAAAGATTGATGCTATAACTTAATTATTTTATCTGTTATAATATTTTCTGTGCTTCTTAAAGGCACAGTTCGTTTTCATATTATTTGTAAATTACTTTGAAAAGTATTTCCAAGTTGCTGTTTATTTGCTAGTGTGTTAAACATGTCTGATTCAGAGGAATATCTCTGTGCTATATGTGTTAATGCCAAAGTGGAGCCCAATAGAAATTTATGTACTAAATGTATTGATGATACTTTAAAAAATAGTCAATCTGTACAAATTGAACATATTTCACCAAACAACGAGGGGAGAGTTATGCCGACTAACTCGCCTCACGTGTCAGTACCTGCATCTCCCGCTCAGGAGGTGCGTGATATTGTAGCGCCGAGTGCATCTGGGCGGCCATTACAAATCACATTACAAGATATGGCTACTGTTATGACTGAAGTTTTGGCTAAACTACCAGAACTAAGAGGTAAACGTGATCACTCTGGGATGAGAACAGAGTGCGCTGATAATGCAAGGGCCATGTCTGATACTGCGTCACAGTTTGCAGAACGTGAAGACGGAGAGCTTCATTCTGTGGGTGACGGTTCTGATCCAAATAAACTGGACTCAGACATTTCAAATTTTAAATTTAAGCTTGAGAACCTCCGTGTGTTACTAGGGGAGGTATTAGCGGCTCTGAATGATTGTAACACAGTTGCAATCCCAGAAAAAATGTGTAGGTTGGATAAATATTTTGCGGTACCGACGAGTACTGACGTTTTTCCTATACCTAAGAGACTTACTGACATTGTTACTAAGGAGTGGGATAGACCCGGTGTGCCTTTCTCACCCCCTCCTATATTCAGAAAAATGTTTCCAATAGACGCCGCCACACGGGACTTATGGCAAATGGTCCCTAAGGTGGAGGGAGCAGTTTCTACTTTAGCTAAGCGTACCACTATCCCAGTGGAGGATAGCTGTGCTTTTTCAGATCCAATGGATAAAAAATTAGAGGGTTACCTTAAGAAAATGTTTGTTCAACAAGGGTTTATATTGCAACCTCTTGCATGTATTGCGCCTGTCACGGCTGCAGCAGCATTTTGGTTTGAGTCTCTGGAAGAGACACTTCAATCATCCACACTAGATGACATCACACACAAACTTAAATTCCTTAAGTTAGCTAATTCATTTATTTCAGATGCCGTAGTACATTTAACTAAACTTGCGGCTAAAAATTCAGGATTCGCCATTCAGGCACGCAGAGCTCTGTGGCTAAAATCCTGGTCAGCTGATGTTACGTCTAAATCTAAATTGCTTAATATTCCTTTCAAAGGGCAGACCTTATTCGGGCCCGGCTTGAAAGAGATTATTGATGACATTACAGGAGGTAAAGGTCATGCCCTGCCTCAGGACAAGGCCAAAGCCAAGGCTAGACAGTCCAATTTTCGTTCCTTTCGTAATTTCAAAGCAGGAGCAGCATCAACTTCCTCTGCACCAAAACAGGAAGGAGCTGTTGCTCGCTACAGACAAGGCTGGAAACCTAACCAGTCCTGGAACAGGGGCAAACAGGCCAGAAAACCTGCTGCTGCCCCTAAGACAGCATGAATTGAGGGCCCCCGATCCGGGACCGGATCTAGTGGGGGGCAGACTTTCCCTCTTCGCCCAGGCTTGGGCAAGAGATGTTCAGGATCCCTGGGCGTTAGAGATCATATCTCAGGGATACCTTCTGGACTTCAAATCCTCTCCCCCAAGAGGGAGATTTCATCTGTCAAGGTTGTCAACAAACCTAACAAAGAAGGAAGCGTTTCTACGCTGCGTACAAGATCTTTTATTAATGGGAGTGATCCATCCAGTTCCGCGGTTGGAACAAGGACAAGGGTTTACTCAAATCTGTTTGTAGTTCCCAAAAAGAGGGAACCTTCAGGCCAATCTTGGATTTAAAGATCCTAAACAAATTCCTAAGAGTTCCATCGTTCAAGATGGAAACTATTCGTACAATTTTGCCCATGATCCAAGAGGGTCAGTACTTGACCACAGTGGATTTAAAGGATGCTTACCTTCACATACCGATTCACAGAAGTCATTACCGGTATCTAAGGTTTGCCTTTTTAGACAGGCATTACCAGTTTGTAGCTCTTCCATTCGGACTGGCTACGGCTCCAAGAATCTTCACAAAGGTTCTGGGCACTCTTCTGGCGGTACTAAGACCGCGAGGAATTTCAGTAGCTCCGTACTTAGACGACATACTGATACAAGCTTCAAGCTTTCAAACTGCCAAATCTCATACAGAGATAGTACTGGCATTTCTAAGGTCGCAAGGATGGAAAGTGAACGAAGAGAAAAGTTCTCTCTTTCCACTCACAAGAGTTCCCTTCCTGGGGACTCTGATAGATTCTGTAGAAATGAAGATTTACCTGACAGAGGACAGGTTAACAAAACTTCAAAATGCATGCCGTGTCCTTCATTCCATTCAAGAGACCAGAAATTCTCTTCTATGGTGGCTTTATCGGCCACATCTGTCCAGGGGAATGCCATTCAGCAGGCCAGACTGGTCAATTGTAACAACAGACGCCAGCCTACTAGGTTGGGGCGCTGTCTGGAATTCTCTGAAGGCTCAGGGACTATGGAATCAGGAGGAGAGTCTTCTTCCAATAAACATTCTGGAATTGAGAGCAGTCCTCAATGCTCTTCTGGCTTGGCCCCAGTTAGCAACTCGGGGGTTCATCAGGTTCCAGTCGGACAACATCACGACTGTAGCTTATATCAACCATCAGGGAGGGACAAGAAGCTCCCTAGCAATGATGGAAGTATCGAAGATAATTCGCTGGGCAGAGTCTCACTCTTGCCACCTGTCTGCAATCCACATCCCGGGAGTGGAGAACTGGGAGGCGGATTTCTTAAGTCGTCAGACTTTTCATCCGGGGGAGTGGGAACTTCATCCAGAGGTCTTTGCCCAAATACTTCCACGTTGGGGCAAACCAGAGATAGATCTCATGGCGTCTCGACAGAACGTCAAGCTTCCGCGCTACGGGTCCAGATCCAGGGATCCGGGAGCGGTCCTGATAGATGCCTTGACAGCACCATGGACCTTCAGGATGGCTTATGTGTTTCCACCTTTCCCGATGCTTCCTCGATTGATTGCCAGAATCAAACAGGAGAAAGCATCAGTGATTCTAATAGCGCCTGCATGGCCACGCAGGACTTGGTATACAGATCTGGTGGACATGTCATTCTGTCCACCTTGGTCGTTACCTCTGAAACAGGACCTTCTGATTCAGGGTCCTTTCAAACATCAAAATCTAACTTCTCTGAAGCTGACTGCTTGGAAATTGAACGCTTGATCTTATCAAAGCGTGGTTTTTCTGAGTCAGTTATTGATACCTTAATACAGGCTAGGAAGCCTGTCACCAGAAAGATTTACCATAAAATATGGCGTAAATACCTATATTGGTGCGAATCCAAAGGTTACTCTTGGAGTAAGGTTAGGATTCCTAGGATATTGTCTTTTCTACAAGAAGGTTTAGAAAAGGGGTTATCCGCTAGTTCCTTAAAGGGACAGATCTCAGCTCTGTCCATTCTGTTACACAAGCGTCTGTCAGAAGTTCCAGACGTTCAGGCTTTTTGTCAGGCTTTGGCCAGGATTAAACCTGTGTTTAAAGCTGTGGCTCCACCATGGAGTTTAAACCTTGTTCTTAACGTTTTACAGGGTGTTCCGTTTGAACCCCTTCATTCCATTGATATAAAGTTGTTATCTTGGAAAGTTCTATTTTTAATGGCTATTTCCTCGGCTCGAAGAGTCTCTGAGTTATCAGCCTTACATTGTGATTCTCCTTATTTGATTTTTCACTCGGATAAGGTAGTTCTGCGTACTAAGCCTGGGTTCTTACCTAAGGTAGTCACTAACAGGAATATCAATCAGGAGATTGTTGTTCCATCCTTGTGCCCAAATCCTTCTTCGAGGAAGGAACGTCTTTTGCACAATCTGGATGTAGTTCGTGCCCTTAAATTTTATTTACAGGCAACTAAAGATTTTCGACAAACGTCTTCCCTGTTTGTCGTTTACTCTGGTCAGAGGAGAGGTCAAAAAGCTTCTGCTACCTCTCTCTCTTTTTGGCTTCGTAGCATAATTCGTTTAGCTTATGAGACTGCTGGACAGCAGCCTCCTGAAAGAATTACAGCTCATTCCACTAGAGCTGTGGCTTCCACTTGGGCCTTTAAGAATGAGGCCTCTGTTGAACAGATTTGCAAGGCTGCAACTTGGTCTTCGCTTCATACTTTTTCCAAATTTTACAAATTTGACACTTTTGCTTCCTCGGAGGCTATTTTTGGGAGAAAGGTTCTTCAGGCAGTGGTTCCTTCTGTATAAAGAGCCTGCCTATCCCTCCCGTCATCCGTGTACTTTTGCTTTGGTATTGGTATCCCACAAGTAATGATGACCCGTGGACTGATCACACTTAACAGAAGAAAACATAATTTATGCTTACCTGATAAATTCCTTTCTTCTGTAGTGTGATCAGTCCACGGCCCGCCCTGTTGTTTTAAGGCAGGTAAATATTTTTTAAATTATACTCCAGTCACCACTACACCCTTGGCTTCTCCTTTCTCGTTGGTCCTTGGTCGAATGACTGGAGGTGACGTAGAGGGGAGGAGCTATATAGCAACTCTGCTGGGTGAATCCTCTTGCACTTCCTGTAGGGGAGCAGTTAATATCCCACAAGTAATGATGACCCGTGGACTGATCACACTACAGAAGAAAGGAATTTATCAGGTAAGCATAAATTATGTTTTTCATATGCAAAAGAAGGGGGAGGGTGGGGGGAGTGTCTTATTTGCCACTTGCAGTGGGCTTTCCAGCTACCTTTTCAACAGAGCCAAACTGGCAGCTTCTAAGTAAGTTTTTAAACAGTTTTATACTGGATTTTTATATCAGTATCTGTGCATCTTATTCTTTATAGTAGTGTCTATTACATGCAGTTATATGAAAATGAGTGTATACTGTCCCTTTAATAATGTGGAACACCGTCCTTTAGTAGTTTTTCCTTTAATTGGGCTCACCTGGCAATCTATCACAGGCGTCCGAGATTGTTTTCAGTGATCAAAAGAGCCCTGAGACACAATGCCATCCATGAGTTAAACTGAAAAAAAAAAATATTTAATCTTTGTGACACTGAAATAGAATTTGCATAATAATTTGGAACAGGGTGTAGAGACAAGGCTAAGATAAAGAAATAGTTCCGGAGTGTACCCAGTTTCAGGAAAACTAAGCAATACTTGGGAGTCAGAAGTATAAGTATACATTTAACCTATTAACTGGTTGCATTCTGTATTATATTCTATGGAAAATGTATCAAGCTGCAGGTGGACAAGTCCCCAAACAGAAATGCACATGTGATGCAGCAACGCTTGGTGAAATTTAATATTGTACAAGAGCTCTATTGTGCAATCTCATCCCCTGCTCTTGAACAACCAATGGCACGAGAGCAGGGCCTGTCAATCATCCTGAACGTGTGAGATTGGGGTGGGTTATAATGACAGAGAGGATAAGAAGCAGGAACTGATTCTTAAATGTATGGATATGACCTTCCAAAATTATTCCAGTATTAAAAAGGAATAGATGAAATACAATCACAAGAATGAAGCACCTTATTTCAACGGGCTAAATGTTGCATGCTGGAAATTTCTCATAAACCTCCCATCTGAAATGTATAATGTTTATAAAAACAGACTGCTCACTCAACTTGTTGAAAATAAAACAAGTATAGCATTTAATCTTGAAATGCTGCTTAACGTTTCACGACTCTCTAACAGCACAACATTCCAGCATGTGATATTTTGCACCTTGTAATCTTTTGCTTCATTCTTTTAAGTGTATTTAATCTATTACTTCTTATCGGGATATTGTGACGGATCCCCGGCTACCCCGACTGGGTAGCTCCGCCAAACGGGTCCTTCCTCTCCCTGGAACAAGCGGCTATGTAGCCCAGGCAAGTAATTGTAGCAGGAGCCCACCCAAATAACTAGACATACTAGCATTCAAGTGAAACAGGAACTCTCTTTATTGAGCAAAACACACATCTTTTATACACACACACACACACACTTATCTTGATAAGAACAGAAGACAATGCCACAGCTTTCCCGCCCCTCCAGACAGGTTGGCGCCTGCTATAGCAGCCATGGTCCTCCAGATTCTCAGTAGCCAGGGGTGGCGATTTTCAGGGTGATCCCGGGGGGCACTTCCAGGGTGTCGTTTTAAAGCTCTCTGTCCCCAGAAACTACAGTCCAAAAAGCGACATGATCCGTGGCTGGGGACCAGAGTTATGCTGGTTTAAACGTCCACCTGGAAGTCCAGGGAGAAGAGGGCTTACAGGGGGAACCGGAACCACCGGTTCCCAAGGGAACTCCCTTCCGGGAATCACCCCACCTTTGGGCCACTCTCAGAGGCAGCAAACCCCAAAAGAGCGGAGCTCTGGGACAAAGGGCCACTGGAGCGACCTGGGTCAAAGGGCACCGGTAATCCTGGGGGATGTGGCCGACCGGTAGTTCAGGGGCCCGGCTGGCCGAAGCGGAAAATGGTGGTCAGCAATTAGCTCCTCCAGTCCATATACACAATAACCAGGAACAGAGGGTCTGGGGAATCGCGGTTGCTCTGAGGAGCCAGAAACCGCTAAGAAGCAACAGGGGTGAGGTTGTAGAGGGTAGGGGTTTAACCCTTGCAGCCCAGTATCCGTGGACGATATAAAACCCACATTTTTTCTTTATGATTCAGATACAGCATGCAATTTTAGGCAACTTTTGTGGTTCTGAACCTGCGTAGCGCTTGCAAATGTAACCAGCAAAAAGCAAACGCTACCCAGGGTGCTGAACCAAAAATGGCCTGCTCCTAAGCTTACATTCCTGCTTTTTCAAATAAAGATAACAAGAGAACGAAGAGAAATTGATAATAGGAGTAAATTAGAAAGTTGCTTAAAATTGCATGCTTAATATGAATCATGAAAGAAAAAAATTGTGTTTAATATCCCTTTAAAATTGTAATCATTTTAGAAGTTAATTAGTGTGATGGTAAACTCAAACGGGGTACTCATTAAAAACAGAATTTATGTTTACCTGATAAATTACTTTCTCCAACGGTGTGTCCGGTCCACGGCGTCATCCTTACTTGTGGGATATTCTCTTCCCCAACAGGAAATGGCAAAGAGCCCAGCAAAGCTGGTCACATGATCCCTCCTAGGCTCCGCCTTCCCCAGTCATTCGACCGACGTAAAGGAGGAATATTTGCATAGGAGAAACCATATGATACCGTGGTGACTGTAGTTAAAGAAAATAAATGATCAGACCTGATTAAAAAACCAGGGCGGGCCGTGGACCGGACACACCGTTGGAGAAAGTAATGTATCAGGTAAACATAAATTCTGTTTTCTCCAACATAGGTGTGTCCGGTCCACGGCGTCATCCTTACTTGTGGGAACCAATACCAAAGCTTTAGGACACGGATGAAGGGAGGGAGCAAATCAGGTCACCTAGATGGAAGGCACCACGGCTTGCAAAACCTTTCTCCCAAAAATAGCCTCAGAAGAAGCAAAAGTATCAAACTTGTAAAATTTAGTAAAAGTGTGCAGTGAAGACCAAGTCGCTGCCTTACATATCTGATCAACAGAAGCCTCGTTCTTGAAGGCCCATGTGGAAGCCACAGCCCTAGTGGAATGAGCTGTGATTCTGTCAGGAGGCTGCCGTCCGGCAGTCTCATAAGCCAATCTGATGATGCTTTTAATCCAAAAAGAGAGAGAGGTAGAAGTTGCTTTTTGACCTCTCCTTTTACCAGAATAAACAACAAACAAGGAAGATGTTTGTCTAAAATCCTTTGTAGCATCTAAATAGAATTTTAGAGCACGAACAACATCCAAATTGTGCAACAGACGTTCCTTCTTTGAAACTGGATTCGGACACAAAGAAGGCACGACTATCTCCTGGTTAATGTTTTTGTTAGAAACAACTTTCGGAAGAAAACCAGGTTTAGTACGTAAAACCACCTTATCTGCATGGAACACCAGATAAGGAGGAGAACACTGCAGAGCAGATAATTCTGAAACTCTTCTAGCAGAAGAAATTGCAACCAAAAACAAAACTTTCCAAGATAATAACTTAATATCAACGGAATGTAAGGGTTCAAACGGAACCCCCTGAAGAACTGAAAGAACTAAATTGAGACTCCAAGGAGGAGTCAAAGGTTTGTAAACAGGCTTGATTCTAACCAGAGCCTGAACAAAGGCTTGAACATCTGGCACAGCTGCCAGCTTTTTGTGAAGTAACACAGACAAGGCAGAAATCTGTCCCTTCAAGGAACTAGCAGATAATCCTTTCTCCAAACCTTCTTGAAGGAAGGATAGAATCTTAGGAATTTTTACCTTGTCCCAAGGGAATCCTTTAGATTCACACCAACAGATATACTTTTTCCATATTTTGTGGTAAATTTTTCTAGTTACAGGCTTTCTGGCCTGAACAAGAGTATCAATGACAGAATCTGAGAACCCTCGCTTTGATAAGATCAAGCGTTCAATCTCCAAGCAGTCAGTTGGAGTGAGACCAGGTTCGGATGTTCGAACGGACCCTGAACAAGAAGGTCTCGTCTCAAAGGTAGCTTCCATGGTGGAGCCGATGACATATTCACCAGGTCTGCATACCAAGTCCTGCGTGGCCACGCAGGAGCTATCAAGATCACCGATGCTCTCTCCTGATTGATCCTGGCTACCAGCCTGGGGATGAGAGGAAACGGCGGGAATACATAAGCTAGTTTGAAGGTCCAAGGTGCTACTAGTGCATCTACTAGAGTCGCCTTGGGATCCCTGGATCTGGACCCGTAGCAAGGAACCTTGAAGTTCTGACGAGAGGCCATCAGATCCATGTCTGGAATGCCCCACAATTGAGTGATTTGGGCAAAGATTTCCGGATGGAGTTCCCACTCCCCCGGATGAAATGTCTGACGACTCAGAAAATCCGCTTCCCAATTTTCCACTCCTGGGATGTGGATTGCAGACAAGTGGCAGGAGTGAGTCTCCGCCCATTGAATGATTTTGGTCACTTCTTCCATCGCCAGGGAACTCCTTGTTCCCCCCTGATGGTTGATGTATGCAACAGTCGTCATGTTGTCTGATTGAAACCGTATGAACTTGGCCTTTGCTAGCTGAGGCCAAGCCTTGAGAGCATTGAGTATCGCTCTCAGTTCCAGAATATTTATCGGTAGAAGAGATTCTTCCCGAGACCAAAGACCCTGAGCTTTCAGGGGTCCCCAGACCGCGCCCCAGCCCACCAGACTGGCGTCGGTCGTGACAATGACCCACTCTGGTCTGCGGAAGCTCATCCCCTGTGACAGGTTGTCCAGGGACAGCCACCAACGGAGTGAATCTCTGGTCCTCTGATTTACTTGTATCGTCGGAGACAAGTCTGTATAGTCCCCATTCCACTGACTGAGCATGCACAGTTGTAATGGTCTTAGATGAATGCGTGCAAAAGGAACTATGTCCATTGCCGCTACCATCAAACCTATTACTTCCATGCACTGCGCTATGGAAGGAAGAGGAACAGAATGAAGTATTTGACAAGAGTTCAGAAGTTTTGATTTTCTGGCCTCTGTCAGAAAAATCCTCATTTCTAAGGAGTCTATTATTGTTCCCAAGAAGGGAACCCTTGTTGACGGAGACAGAGAACTTTTTTCTGCGTTCACTTTCCACCCGTGAGATCTGAGAAAGGCCAGGACAATGTCCGTGTGAGCCTTTGCTTGAGGAAGGGACGACGCTTGAATCAGAATGTCGTCCAAGTAAGGTACTACTGCAATGCCCCTTGGTCTTAGCACCGCTAGAAGGGACCCTAGTACCTTTGTGAAAATCCTTGGAGCAGTGGCTAATCCGAACGGAAGTGCCACAAACTGGTAATGCTTGTCCAGGAATGCGAACCTTAGGAACCGATGATGTTCCTTGTGGATAGGAATATGTAGATACGCATCCTTTAAATCCACCGTGGTCATGAATTGACCTTCCTGGATGGAAGGAAGAATAGTTCGAATGGTTTCCATTTTGAACGATGGAACCTTGAGAAACTTGTTTAGGATCTTGAGATCTAAGATTGGTCTGAATGTTCCCTCTTTTTTGGGAACTACGAACAGATTGGAGTAGAACCCCATCCCTTGTTCTCCTAATGGAACAGGATGAATCACTCCCATTTTTAACAGGTCTTCTACACAATGTAAGAATGCCTGTTTTTTTATGTGGTCTGAAGACAATTGAGACCTGTGGAACCTCCCCCTTGGGGGAAGCCCCTTGAATGGGAGACTATTTCTAGCGCCCAAGGATCCAGAACATCTCTTGCCCAAGCCTGAGCGAAGAGAGAGAGTCTGCCCCCCACCAGATCCGGTCCCGGATCGGGGGCCAACATCTCATGCTGTCTTGGTAGCAGTGGCAGGTTTCTTGGCCTGCTTTCCTTTGTTCCAGCCTTGCATTGGTCTCCAGGCTGGCTTGGCTTGAGAAGTATTACCCTCTTGCTTAGAGGACGTAGCACTTGGGGCTGGTCCGTTTCTGCGAAAGGGACGAAAATTAGGTTTATTTTTGGCCTTGAAAGACCTATCCTGAGGAAGGGCGTGGCCCTTGCCCCCAGTGATATCAGAGATAATCTCTTTCAAGTCAGGGCCAAACAGCGTTTTCCCCTTGAAAGGAATGTTAAGCAATTTGTTCTTGGAAGACGCATCCGCTGACCAAGATTTTAACCAAAGCGCTCTGCGCGCCACAATAGCAAAACCAGAATTTTTCGCCGCTAACCTAGCCAATTGCAAAGTGGCGTCTAGGGTGAAAGAATTAGCCAATTTGAGAGCACGAATTCTGTCCATAATCTCCTCATAAGAAGAAGAATTATTATTGATCGCCTTTTCTAGCTCATCGAACCAGAAACACGCGGCTGTAGTGACAGGAACAATGCATGAAATTGGTTGTAGAAGGTAACCTTGCTGAACAAACATCTTTTTAAGCAAACCTTCTAATTTTTTATCCATAGGATCTTTGAAAGCACAACTATCTTCTATGGGTATAGTGGTGCGTTTGTTTAGAGTAGAAACCGCCCCCTCGACCTTGGGGACTGTCTGCCATAAGTCCTTTCTGGGGTCGACCATAGGAAACAATTTTTTAAATATGGGGGGAGGGACGAAAGGTATACCGGGCCTTTCCCATTCTTTATTTACAATGTCCGCCACCCGCTTGGGTATAGGAAAAGCTTCGGGGGGCCCCGGGACCTCTAGGAACTTGTCCATTTTACATAGTTTCTCTGGAATGACCAAATTTTCACAATCATCCAGAGTGGATAACACCTCCTTAAGCAGAGCGCGGAGATGTTCCAATTTAAATTTAAATGTAATCACATCAGGTTCAGCTTGTTGAGAAATTTTCCCTGAATCTGAAATTTCTCCCTCAGACAAAACCTCCCTGGCCCCCTCAGACTGGTGTAGGGGCCCTTCAGAACCAATATCATCAGCGTCCTCATGCTCTTCAGTATTTTCTAAAACAGAGCAGTCGCGCTTTCGCTGATAAGTGGGCATTTTGGCTAAAATGTTTTTGATAGAATTATCCATTACAGCCGTTAATTGTTGCATAGTAAGGAGTATTGGCGCGCTAGATGTACTAGGGGCCTCCTGTGTGGGCAAGACTGGTGTAGACGAAGGAGGGGATGATGCAGTACCATGCTTACTCCCCTCACTTGAGGAATCATCTTGGGCATCATTTTCTCTAAATTTTGTGTCACATAAATCACATCTATTTAAATGAGAAGGAACCTTGGCTTCCCCACATTCAGAACACAGTCTATCTGGTAGTTCAGACATGTTAAACAGGCAAAAACTTGATAACAAAGTACAAAAAACGTTTTAAAATAAACCGTTACTGTCACTTTAAATTTTAAACTGAACACACTTTATTACTGCAATTGCGAAAAAGTATGAAGGAATTGTTCAAAATTCACCAAAATTTCACCACAGTGTCATAAAGCCTTAAAAGTATTGCACACCAAATTTGGAAGCTTTAACCCTTAAAATAACGGAACCGGAGCCGTTTTTATATTTAACCCCTTTACAGTCCCTGGTATCTGCTTTGCTGAGACCCAACCAAGCCCAAAGGGGAATACGATACCAAATGACGCCTTCAGAAAGTCTTTTCTATGTATCAGAGCTCCTCACACATGCATCTGCATGTCATGCTTCTCAAAAACAAGTGCGCAATACAGGCGCGAAAATGAGACTCTGCCTATGATTAGGGAAAGCCCCTAGAGAATAAGGTGTCCAATACAGTGCCTGCCGGTTATTTTACATAATTCCCAAGATTAAAATAATTCCTCAAGGCTATGGAGTATAAAATATAAATCGATTTAGCCCAGAAAATGTCTACAGTCTTAGAAAGCCCTTGTGAAGCCCTTTTTTTCTTTCTGTAATAAAAATGGCTTACCGGATCCCATAGGGAAAATGACAGCTTCCAGCATTACATCGTCTTGTTAGAATGTGTCATACCTCAAGCAGCAAAAGTCTGCTCACTGTTCCCCCAACTGAAGTTAATTCCTCTCAACAGTCCTGTGTGGAACAGCCATCGATTTTAGTAACGGTTGCTAAAATCATTTTCCTCTTACAAACAGAAATCTTCATCTCTTTTCTGTTTCAGAGTAAATAGTACATACCAGCACTATTTTAAAATAACAAACTCTTGATTGAATAATAAAAACTACAGTTAAACACTAAAAAACTCTAAGCCATCTCCGTGGAGATGTTGCCTGTACAACGGCAAAGAGAATGACTGGGGAAGGCGGAGCCTAGGAGGGATCATGTGACCAGCTTTGCTGGGCTCTTTGCCATTTCCTGTTGGGGAAGAGAATATCCCACAAGTAAGGATGACGCCGTGGACCGGACACACCTATGTTGGAGAAATTGTATTTAAAAACAAAAAATAATGGGCAAGATTACATATACGGTGTCGCATATAAATGCGGCGTGTATTTCACCTGTCTCCCGCAATTTTTATTCCTGTAAGCTAACATATGGAGAAATTTGACTCCATTTTCACCTCGCCACACATAGGCAGGCGCAGCAAGCCTTGCCCTGAAAATGTGAGTACCGTAAGTCCCGTAACTGCCTCAAAATATTAACTAACACCTAACGCATGGGCAATATCTATTTACCTGTCAACTGCAATCCCCCACCGCAATAACTAATAAAGTATATTAACCCCTAATCCGCCATTAATCCACATCACAATAAACCTAATAAATGTATTAACCCCTAATCCGCCATTAACCCACAACGCAATAAACCTAATAAAACTATTAATCCTTTAATCCGCCAAACCCCCACAACGCAAATAACTAATTAAATTACAAAAAACCCTTACCTAACACCCCCTAAATTTACCCCAATTGCCTAAAATAAAAATCACTAAATTACAATTAAAATAAAAAGGTACTTTGCGATGTGGGTTAATAGCATATTAGGGGTTAATAGTTTTAATTGGGACTTTGAAATGTGTGTGAATGGCTGATTAGGGGTTAATACGTTTATTAGGTAGTTTGCGATTTTGGGGTTTAGAGGTTAATACTTTTATTAGATAGATCGCGAGAATTGAATCCCGGATTAGGGGTTAATAGTTTAATTAGGCATATTGCGCGGTGGGGGGTTGTCGGTTTAGGGGTTAATAATTTTATCATTAGTTCCGATGTGGGTTTGATGGCGGATATAGGGGTTCTATGTGTGGGGTTTATGTTTGGGAGGCGGGTTACACTTTTACCGGAGAGTTTCTATTTTTTTCTGTGCCGGCATTTTCTAAAGTGCCGTAACTCACTGGCGACTCCAGAAATTTGTATTTACGCACATTTCTGTGCTAGTTTATCCGACTTACGGTACTTTATGAACTGCCGGCAGGGTTTATGTGATACCCCGATGTGCGAGGTGAAATTACGGGCGGCGCTGGTTTCAGCAGTTGCACTGAAGCTTGCGCAGCATATGTAACCTCGCCCATAATTAGTGTAATTCATGAAAAACTTAAAATTGCAGGATTACTGCATTTCATTTTTAACTGCTCCTGTTATATCGCAAGCTCCGGCAGCCCCGACACGTAGACCTCTTTTTTTTTTTTTTTTTTAGTGTTTTGTCCTTTCACCAATCAAATTTCTGGCATTTTGGCATGTCTGGTCTTTTGTGCATGTGTTTATTACTTCATGCAGCTTACTAGCTTTCATTTAACGCATGTGCATTGTGTCATGAATATTTACAGAGCGGGTGGGACCGAACTCTACATCGGTGTATTAGAAAGTAAGTTGAATAATGACAAATTATATATATTTTTTTAAATATAGCGAATGAAGCTTTCACAGTAGTTTATTCGATAAGCGGTTATTGAAATTTGAAAAGTTTAATATCACTTTAACAAATTTTTGGAGTCCTTCTGTTTGCTTTATTTCTACTGTAGAACCATCATATTTATTACCAATGTGAGTGAGGAGCTGCCAGTACTATTGGTATTTCAGTTTTCAATATGAAAAACTGTTGGAGGTGGCAAGACGCTTTACTTTAAGGTATAGGAAATTCCAAATTAAACTTGCATGATTCAGATAGAGCATGTATTTTAAGACACTTTTAAAGTGAAAGTAAATCCTAGCGTTTTATAAACGCTAGGATTTACTATTGAAACTAATAAAGGGGACTTTCGATCATGAAGTATACGATAATTCATGTAGAAAGCTCCTTTATTTGATTCAACCGATCGCCACTCTTAGCTCCTACAGCAGCCCACGGCTAAAAAAAAATTAGGCTAAGAGGTGACTTTTTCACCTCTTAGCCAATAGCCGTGCGGTAAATCCGGCTCCCATGGGCGCCAAGCCGAATTTACAGCACAGCTATTGGCTAAGAGGTGAAAACGTCACCTCTTAACCAAATTTTTTTTTTGCTGTGGGCTGCTGTACAAGGTAAAAACAGCGATTGATTGAATCAAATAAAGGAGCTTTCTACATTAAGTATCTTATACTTCATGAATGAAAGTCCCCTTTATTTGTTTCAATAGTAAATCCTAGCAATTGTAAAACGCTAGGATTTACTTTCACTTTAAAAGTGTCTTAAAATACTTTCACTTTAAATTCTATTTTCAAATTTGCTTAGTTCTCTTGGTATCCCTTGTTGAAAAAGAATACGCATATATCCTACACTAGAGGGAGCTAGCTGCTGATTAGCACCTGCACACATTTGTCTCTTGTGATTGGCTAACTAAGGCCTAGTTACCATTGAGGTGGTAAATTGTGGAAACTGGTGTTAAAGGGGCATTAAACACTTTGAGATGGTAATATAAAATGATAAATTGTATATAATAAAACTCTGCAATATACTTAAATTATTTATTTTTTCCTCTTTGCCTGTAATTCCATTCTGAAATTGTGAGCTTTTCAGTTCCTGTTAGAAATGGAAGTGCAGAACACCGTTAAATCCAGCACAACCATTGGCTGCACACTCTAGTGACCTTTTTATAACTGTCCCTAATTGGCCACAGCAGAGAAGGTAACACAAGTTACAACATGGCAGCTCCCAGTGTTTTATAGACACTAAAACTTTACACTTATTTTGTCACTTTTTAAACAACTAATGAAACTTTAAAAAATACATCTACATGTTACTCATGGACTAATCTTTTCTTTGAATGTATCATTCTATCTAGCGTGTATTTAGTGTTTAATGTCCCTTTAAAAACAATTTATCTCCATTAAAGTCTAGAGATTTTTTATGTTACCATCAGTTTACAAACTTTACCACCTCAAATGGAAACTAGTCCTAAATGTGTTCAGCTAGCTGCCAGGAGTGCAATGATTTTCCTTCAGCAAAGGATAACAAGAGAATGAAGCAAATTTGATAATAGAAGTAAATTGGAAAGTTGTATTGTATGTTCTATCCAAATCACAAAGAAAATGTTGGGGTTTCCATATTCAAATCACAAAGAGAATGTTGGGGTATCCAAACCCTTTAATTTTGATTAGATATGGACCTGTAACTAAGCAGTGTGGCATGTGTGTATGAGCACTCAAAATCCTTGTGTAGCTGAATGACAAAGGACCCCATCGAAATTTCCTACCACCAAGTTTAACTGTGTATGCGCGTGTGCTACCTAACGATGTGTGCATGCTTGTAGTTACGTAATTACATTCCACCATTCTTTTGAAACATATGTGGAGTGTGATTACGAAATTGTGCACATGCGTACATCGAGGTAGCAAATCTTGACAAGGTAGCAAATTTCAAAAGAACACTGGTTAAACAAATTTCTAATATTAACACCTTACCAACATTAGGACATTTCATGCCGTTGTAACTGCACTGGACTTTAGCGCCGTTAGGACGGCATGGAATGTCCTAGCCGTTTAGCTGTACTAAAGCCAAAGGTGCTTCTTGAATAGGATGGAGGCCTGGAGAGGGTGTCTAGCAACATAGGCACGCCCCCTTACCCGATCCCATCATTTAAATCTTGCGATTGCATGCACAGTTGCGTGATTTCAATTTATTTACATTGGAACATTGTTCTGATGTAGATAAATTAGGCCCGTCATGAAAGAGTTAAAGGGACATTCTAGTGAAAATTAAACTTCACTGATAGAGATAGGTCATGCAATTTTAAAACAACTTTCCAATTTTCTTTTACCATCAAAGTTGCTTTTTTTTCTCTTTGCATTCTGTGTTGAAAGCTAAACTTAGGTAGGCTCATAAACTGATTTCTGAGTCGTTGAAGGCCGCCTCTTATCTCAGTGCATTTGACAGTTTTAGTTCATGTGTGCCATATAGATATCATTGTGCTCATTCCAGTGGCCTTATTTATGAGTAAGCACTGATTGGCTAAAATGAAAATCTGTCAAAAGAACTTAGATAAGAGGGCAGTCTGCAGAGGCTTAGATACAATGTAATCACAGATGTAAAAAGTGTATTAATTATGCAAAACTGGGGAATGGGTAACAAATGGACTCTCTCTTTAAACAAGACTGTCCTTTCAAACTTTGGATAGCAGAAAATGAAATAATATTATTACCCATTCCCCAGTTTTGCATAAACAATACTGTTATATCATACTTTTTACCTCTGTGATTACTGTATCTAAGTCTCTTCAGACTACACCCTTATCTCACTGCTTTTTACAAACTTGCATTTTAGCCAATTAGAGCTGACTCAGGCATAACTCCATGGGCGTGATCACAAGATTATATGGCACACATGAACTAGCTGTGAAAAGCTAAGAAATGCACTGGCATAAGAGGTGGCCTTCAAGGGCTTAGAAATAAACTTATGAAATAAAATCCTTTTTAAATTATGAATACATTTTGCAGTGATATGCATACCCAAATATACTGTATATGTATGCATATATAACAAATTATTTGGAATATTAAATATATAAACAGTACAGACATACAGGTAATCATTGTTAGTGTACTATACTGAAGATTAATTACATTTAAACGCACCCAGGTAAATTATTTTAAATATAAAGTTCTTCCTTGTATATTTGTTTGTTTTGGGGGGGAATATATCGTGATCCAACAGCCCTTACACTCTCATTAACAAAACCAACAATAACAGCACATTTATATTGTTTTCCTTTCTCCTTATTCTCTTTTAAAATGTTCTGTCCTGCTTGTGTTTGACATTCCAAATTATAAATCATAAACATGTCGTATTTATAAATGTTGTAAAACATTTTTTTTCCAACAATGCATTCTTAGGGATTTTACGAGTACTGTAGTATAAACCCTTACCAATCTCAGTACTTCACAATTAAATGAATACAACTAATTCTCAGCGCTGTGACAATAGAGCTGCGCAAATTCCAGATTCTGTAAAATGACAGAAATGGGTGGGGTCTGTGAGCAAGATGGCGGCACCCACTCCCGCGTGCCAACTGCCTTGGTAACCGTTGTTAGGAACAGAACAAGATGGCCGCATCGCTTGAAAGAGAAGCGCCATATTGGGGAAAACAGGAAGACGACGCACATTAGCACAACAATAACATTTACCAGTAATTGTGTATTAGTGCAGAATATTCATTCGGAAACAACTTAATAAATATTTGCCATTTATGATTTCTATATCTTGTTTTATTTTGGTTAACATCTGGTTAGCCAGGAAGAAGGCATCGCCATTACTGCGTCTGCCTCTTTTTGGTTATGAGGGAGGAGTTGATATAAAGATGGCGTCTCCCAATAAGCGCGCGTGAAACAAAAAAATACTATAAATTCTCGAGATTGTACAGTTTTATAGCTATATTTTATATATCATTCCCCTCTTATGTATGTGTTATTGATTTGTATTAAGTGACATCAAAATATTACATCGTTTTTTCTAGCATCTGTGTTTCAAAAGGTGGAGGGTGCGGCTATGTCCAAATATGGCGGCTCCCAGGGAGGCATGAAAGAAACATTTGTATCTGGTTTCCTGTACAAAGTCTTTTATTTTTTCATATGCGCTCAATAAAATATCATTAATAAAAATGACTCAATATAGCGTTTTACATTGTTGTTATTATGACTGCAATAAATAATATAGTAATGCAAATTTAAGTGGTTTTATAGTGCAATAAACGCATCTCTTATATTTCTGGTGATAATAAAACGTTTGTTATTTATTTTTAATAATGTGTTTTATTACGTTTGTTATTCTCGAATGTCTTGGAATATAACAACTTTTTGTGTTGTTGACAGGTAGGTACCCCCACTGTTTCGTTAATATTCAGGCCTCTGTAAAAATCCCTCATCTGCAAAGTCTCCGCCTCCATTTTATTGTCTCCGGAGGAGGAGGAAACCTGGGGGCGGGCGCACACAAGATGGCGGCTCCCAGGGAGGCGTGAAAACGGGGTCCGGTAGCCCGTTCTTTGTTTTCATACCAATTACTTGTTCTTCATTTTTTAGTAAACTAATTTTGTGGTGGTTTATATTAGATTTTCATTATTTGTTAATATCTCCCGCGCGAAAAGCATCAGAAGAATAAACAGAAATAGCTTCTCCTAATAGACAGCATTGGGCAGGATGTCCGTGTGAATGTAAGCACTAAACCAAAGGATACTTTCCCTATCTCAACTGGAAGAGGCGGATACTTTGTGTGTTATATCTCTGCTCGCCGCCATCTTTGATCTTCCCACCAGCTCTTTATTGGTTTGTTTGGACTGCACAAGATGGCGGCTCCCATGGACTCCATCAACTTTGCTTCTCCTGGGCGACTCTAAAGAAAAATAATAACCAGAAAATTGAAAACAGTCCCCTAGAGAGAAGGCTTGTTAGAGGTTATACTGCTTCAGAAACGCAGTAGTATTATTGGTTAGGTGGTGCAGACAGGAACGAGATTTGATTCCCCGGCCGCCGTCATAAAATGGCGGCTCCCATGGACTCCTCAGCGCCTCAGTGATAACCGGCCAGGAGTAGGCCTCAAACATCACAGACACCGGACTAAATTATTTTATTTATTCGTTTTTATATGCATTCTCCTCGCTCTAATTCAACACACACGGAGCTTTGTGTAGTTTTTATATAAATCGCACTGGCGACTTTTTTCTGACTGTTGCATCTCCTGAGAAAATATTTTCTACTATGGCCTCTTCAGCAGTTTCGGGATCTGCCGCCCTTCAGCCTCGTTGGAAAAGGGTTGTAGGCTGGTCTGGGCCGGTTCCTAGACCCCGTCACGGACACCGTGCAGTGGCTATCAAAGAATTAATCGTAGTTTTCGGTGGAGGGAACGAGGGGATCGTGGACGAGCTTCATGTTTATAACACTGGTGAGTACATCTTGTCACGTCCCTTCATCACTTTACTAGGATATAATGCTGCATAACGGTATCAGCCAGTGTGTGTGTTGTTGTGTGGTAATGTGTAATAGCCACCACCTGTTATCACTTTATGCATAATATAAACATCATGTGCCAGCTTCTGTCTGCAGGCTTGTTGCACCTATACTGTGTACAATGGGCTAAGAACCCTGATATTGACAGTGACAAGGGCCACCAGGGCCTGGAGCTCCCACTTGGCAAGCTGTCACGCCCCCACACCGGTCTCCCGGCAGGCGCTGAGACTCTGCGCTTTAAAAATCCACAAAGAAAAATGGCGGGTTCCTCCAACAGGGCTGTGAGACAGAAGGGGCGGGCTGTCGCCTCAGTCAGTGCTCGCGCTGTAATACCAGAACATCCCGCTACATGGCGGCTCCTTGTGCTGTTATATACAGTATGTGCTTTTATCCAGGCATATGAAATACACGGTTTATTAAAAAAGGGACACACTACACATGTCAGCTGGTTTTGCAAAAATAACATAAAAAATGCCAGGTACTAATAGCACTGCTAACGTGACTAGTTATCTAGGGTCTCAAATATAAACAGCTGTATTAACGGTGATATATATATATATATATATATATATATATATATATATATATATATATATATATATATATATATATATATATATATATATATAGTTAGTAGAAATAGTAATATGAGTGTAAGATGCTTACCCTCTGCTTCAGGACTGAAGCACTGACATCTGAAAGTAGCTTTTTTTTATCATCAGTCAAAACAAGTTTCAACAATGTAACATTGTACAGTGGCAGTTATTTTATATCTATGTAACTGACCACAAATATAATATTGGCTGTAAAATTCTACTAGTGGTAGACAAGCAATAAAAAAAATATATATATTTTTTTTTTTTTTTTTGTTTTATCTGTATCATTTAGTTACTTTGTCTCTCTCACTCACTCTCTCTCTCACTCTCTCTCACTCTCTCTCACACTCTCTCTCACACTCTCACTCACACTCTCACTCACACTCTCTCACTCACACTCTCTCTCTCACTCACACTCTCTCTCTCACTCACACTCTCTCTCTCACTCACACTCTCTCTCTCACTCACACTCTCTCTCTCACTCACACTCTCTCTCTCACTCACACTCTCTCTCTCACTCACACTCTCTCTCTCACTCACACTCTCTCTCTCACTCACACTCTCTCTCTCTCTCGGGCGGTCAACTCGCTGTTTTTTTTAAAAGGATAGATAAATCCCTTTATTACACATTCCCCAGTTTTGCAAAGCTAACATGGTCTTATACTTTTTATCTCTGATTACCTTGTATCTAAGCCTCTTCTGACAGCTACTTATCACATGGCTTTTTTTTTTTTTTTTTTACTTGCATTTTAGCCAATAAGCGTTGTGTCCTGCACAACGTCACGAGAGAGAGCACAATGTTACCTAATATGGCCCACAGGAATTAGCAGTCTCCTGTTTAAAGCAAATAATAAAAAAAGCATGTGATAATGTGCTGTCTGTAGTGCCGTAGGCACAGGCTGAAATTTTGAGGCGTAAACGTTAAAGTATATTAAAGGGACACTGAACCCACATTTATTCTTTCATGATTCAGATAGAGCATGCAATTTTAAGCAACTTTCTAATTTACTCCTATTTTTCTTTGTTCTCTTGCTATCTTTATTTAAAAAGCAGGTATGAGATGCATATAGGTGTTGGCCCATTTTTGGTTGAGAACCTGGGTTATGCTTGCTTATTGGTGGGTAAGCCTCCAATAAGCAAGCGCTATCCATGGTGCTGAACCTAAAATGTGCTGGCTGCTAAGATTTTCATTCCTGCTTTTAAATAAAGATAGAAAAAGAACAAAGAAAAATTAATAGAAGTAAATTAGAAAGTTGATTACATTTTCCTGCTCTATCTGAATCCTGAAATAATTTTTTTTGGGGGGGTTAGTGTCCCTTTAATAGTTTTGCAAAGCTGGGGAATGGGTAGTAAAGACGTTATCTCTTTATAAACATTAACAGTTTTAGTGACTGTCCCTTTAACATGCTTGTGGTACCCCACTGTGTTATAGGCATTGTTTTCCCCATCCATAATTTGTATCACTTCAGCCCCACAGGTTAGAGTCAGTATAGCAGAGGCTTTTAGTGCTTTTTATTTCACACACACATACAGTATATATATATATAGTAAGCAATTAGAATGCAGCGTTCTGATTGTTAAAAAGTTAATCCCCTGACAGCTGTAATAAAGATTTTTTTATTTTTTTTGCCTGTTAGACATCAATGGGAGGAAACATACCGGTTTCTGTACAGAAAGAGGGAAGTCGGCATAGACTATAGACACTGCTTTTGAAACTTGAATTTGGCGGCACTACGTCAGTCAGCTGGCATGATTAAAGGGACATGAAGAAACCCAACATTTTTCTTTCATGTTTTGGACAGAGCATACAATTTTAAACAACTTTCCAATTTACTTCTATTAATTTGCTTCCTTCTCTTGTCATCCTTTGCTGGAAAGTTAAGGAGCAGCAAAGAAACTTAGGTTCTAGCGGCTGATTGGTGCCTGTATGTATGTATGTATATATGTGTGTGTGTGTGTGTATATATAACACCGATTTGTCATTGGCTCACCCATTTGTTCAGTCAGCAACCAGTAGTGCATTGCTGCTCATTCAACAAAGCATACCAAGAGAATGAATAAAAATTAATAGGAGTAAATTAGAAAGTAGCTTAAAATTGCTGCTCTGTCTGAATCATGAAGCTTTCATATATATCGCTTTAAATATGCTGGTTTCTGACACTGTTTCCAACATCTTGTAATGTATGTGCCTGTACTGTATGCGCCTATGTGTGTTCCTTGTGCAAGGAAGGAGACAGATTACTGAAACTCCGTCTGCTCTGGGAGCTTTTTTCATTTCTGCTGTTATAGCAGACTCTTCACTTTAAAGGGACACTAAACCCAATTTTTTTTCTTTCATGATTCAGATAGAGCACGAGATTTTAAGCACCTTTCTAATTTACTCTTGTTATCAATTTTTCTTTGTTCTCATGCTATCTTGATTTGAAAAAGCAGTACTGTAAGCTTTAGAGCCAGACAATTTTTTGTTCAGCACCTGGGTAGCACTTGCTGATTTGTGACTAAATGTAGCAAACCAATCAGCAAGCTCTACCAAGGTGCTGAACTAAAAATGGGCCGGCGCCTAACCTTTTATTACTGCTTTTTCAAATCAATATAACATGAGAACAAAGAAAAATTAATAGGAGTAAATTAGAAAGTTGCTTAAAATTGTATGCTCGATCTGAATCATGAAAGGAAAAAAAATGTGGGGTAGTATCCCTTTAAGTGGTCTGTTCATTTCTGCTAAGCTACTCCAAAGGCCAGCAAAGGGTTTTCTTTCTAGACTGTAAGCTCTTTTATAGTTACTCTGGCAACATGGTGCAAGCTGTTTCTTTTCAGAGGCAGTGTATTTATATGATCTTTAAAGGGATACTGAACCCACAATTTTTTTTTCATGATTCAGATAGAGCATGCAACTTTCTAATTTACTTCTAGTATCAATTTTTTCTTCATTCTCTTGCTATCTTTATTTGAAAAAGAAGGCATCTAAGCTAAGGAGCCTGCAAATGTTTGGTTCAGAACCATGGACAGCACTTGTTTATTGGTGCTGTCCAATCAGCAAGGACAACCCAGTTTGTTCACCAAAAATGGGCCAGCATCTAAACTTGCATTCTTGCTTTTCAAATAAACATGCCAAGAGAATGAAGAACATTTGATAATAGGAGTTAATTAGAAAGTTGCTTAAAATTGCAGGCTCTATCTGAATCACGAAAGAAAAAAATTTGGGTTCAGTGTCCCTTTAACCCCTTAATGACAAGTGACGTACCAGGTACGTCCTGCAAAAACTTGCAGTTAGTGACAATGGACGTACCTGGTACGTCACTTGTCTAAGAGAGTGCTGGAAGCGATCGCAATCGCTTCCAGCAGCTCTCAGGGTATTGCAGTGATGCCTCGATATTGAGGCATCCTGCAATACCCTTAGAAAGCATCCGATGCAGAGAGAGCCACTCTGTGGCCCTCTCTGCACCGGTAGCGACGCGGCCGGTTCGTTGGTGGGTGGGAGCGCAACTGGGAGGCGGGTGGGCGGCCCATCGCTACCCGGCATCCGGCTCCTGTTAGTGCAATGTGCACGCCGGGTGCCGGGAGCGTGCGGGTGCGCGCATGCGCGTGCGCGCGCACGCCCGGGATCACCTACCCACACTGACACCAATGAGTGGGAAGAGGGGGGGAAATATATATATATGAGGATCTGGGAGGGGGTTGGGGTATTGTGGGGGGCTGCTACACTACAGAAAAAAATAAATTAGTAATAAAAAATAATTAAAAACACTTTTTTGGGGGGCAAATTGGGTACTGGCAGACAGCTGCCAGTACCTAAGATGGCGGCAATTAGGTAGGGGAGAGGGTTAGATTGCTGGGGGGGGGGATCATGGAGGTTGGGGCTAAGGCAGGAGTCCATCACAGCTAAAACATTTTATTTTTTTTTATTAAAAAAAATAAAAACTCCTTTTATTTAGTACTGGCAGACTTTCTGCCAGTACTTAAGATGGCGGGGACAATTGTGGGGTGGGGGAGGGAAGAGAACTGTTTGGGAGGGATCAGGGGGTGGGATGTGTCAGGTGGGAGGCTGATCTCTACCCTAAAGCTAAAATTAACCCTGCAAGCTCCCTACAAGCTACCTAATTTAACCCCTTAACTGCTGGGCATAATTTACGTGTGGTGCGCAGCAGCATTTAGCGGCCTTCTACTTACCAAAAAGCAACCACAAAGCCATATAAGTCTGCTATTTCTGAACAAAGGGGATCCCAAAGAAGCATTTACAACCATTTGTGCCTTAATTGCAGAAGCTGTTTGTAAATAATTTCAGTGGGAAACCTAAAGTTTGTGACAAAATTTGTGAAAAAGTGAACTTTTTTTTTATTTGATGACATTTGGCGGTGAAATGGTGGCATGAAATATACCAAAATGGGCCTAGATCAATACTTTGGGTTGTCTTCTAAAAAAAAATATATACATGTCAAGGGATATTCAGGTATTCCTGACAGATATCAGGGTTCCAATGTAACTAGCGCTAATTTTGAAAAAAAGTTGTTTGGAAATAGCAAAGTGCTACTTGTATTTATGGCCCTATAACTTGCAAAAAAAGTAAAGAACATGTAAACATTGGGTATTTCTAAACTCAGGACAAAATTTAGAAACTATTTAGCATGGGTGTTTTTTTGGTGGTTGTAGATGTGTAACAGATTTTGGGGGTCAAAGTTAGAAAAAGTGTGTTTTTTTCAATTTTTTCCTCATATTTTATATTTTTTTTTATAGGAAATTATAAGATATGATGAAAATAATGGTATCCTTAAAGTCCATTTAATGGCGAGAAAAACGGTATATAATATGTATGGGTACAGTAAATGAGTAAGAGGAAAATTACAACTAAACACAAACACTGCAGAAATGTAAAAATAGCCATTGTCATTAAGGGTAAGAAAATTGAAAAATGGTCCGGTCATTAAGGGGTTAATAAATAGATACATGCTAAATTAGAGTGGTAGAAATGAGTTATTCTTTTTAGTGGTTACAATTTATTTTAAGACAAACTTCAGAGTCCCCTCTTTAGATATAGAGAAATACTAACCAATATGGCATTTACTAATTGTATCTTCAAATGTATAATGGTTAAAAATATCAGGTGTAGCAAGGGGTGTTAGAAAATCCTATAGATGGGTGTGATGGCTGCATAAAGGCACAGTATTTCAACATCTTGCTTGCAAGAATAGTGGAACAGGGAATAATTTATATTATTGATTGCAACAGACATACTGGACAATCAAGCTTTTAAGCCTCTACTTTCCCCTTGCAGCAGTCGTTTATCCCCTTGGTTGCCAGAACATCTGTCTCTGCTACTGATTCCAACCTTAAAGCAGGGGTTGACAAATCTGTTAAAAATTTTTAAAGGGACATAATACTCATATGCTAAATCACTTGAAACTGATGCAGTATACAGTAACTGTAAAAAGCTGACAGGAAAATATCACCTGAGCATCTCTATGTAAAAAAGGAAGATATTTTACCTCACAATCTCCTCAGCTCAGCAGAGTAAGTTCTGTGTAAAAAGTTATACTCAGCTGCAGGTTAAAAAAATAAATAAAAATTAAGAAATGAACTGCAGCCAATCCGCATCAGCAGTGCTGAGATCATGAACTCTTACTGTGATCTCATGAGATTTGACTTAACTCTCATGAGATTTCATAGTAAGCTTCCTTTACCTGATTGGTGAAATATGAGAGTGCATGAGGCTCATCCCCTAAGCTGTCCTAGGACAGACATATTAATATGCTGCTTAGAAATCCTTTACAATGGGATGTGGCTACTGAGGAACTTTTGAGGTAAAATATCTTTCTTTTTTACATAGAGATGTTCAGGTGATATTTTCTAGACAGCTTTTTACAGCTATGCTGCATCACTTTCAAGTGTTTAAACATTTGGGTATTATGGCCCTTTAAGAGCCAGTAAGAATATTGAGGAGCCAGACAGTCATATTTGAATATAGATATATGGAGAATAACCCAAAAAGTTAGGAGCCACGGGTAAAATTCTAGAATTCAGTGGCTCCTTGGTTTGTCAAACCCTGCCCTAAAGGGACATAGTACTCAAATATGCATCCATATTAAAACAATCCCTTGTTTGATCTGACCTCACCTGTCTGATATTCTAACCAACTGCTGCTTCTATACTGTTAAATTCTCCATTGACCTAATACACTGCTATTCCGTTCCTTACTTGACACCCACTTTGGCATCTTTTACAAACACTTGAGAGATCACACTCCCAACAATAACAATCTCTAGTCACTGTTGAAACGGAACACACTTTCTCCCTAATTCTTCTAATTCTCTGTCACATTAATTGCAGTAAACTCAACAAATGTTTTTACTTTTGGTGTGAATCAGCCCTTACATGGTTTACATTTAAACACTGTTTCCTCTGGTGTTGTATCTTCTGCCACTTCCTGATTGAGGCTTTCTTTTTGATCCATTGCTCTTCATCTGTAGTTCTTAGCTTGGGAAGCTTGTGTGTTTCTTAGTTTTCATTGCTGACTCTGTTGTTGAGGGAAGAGATTGATTTGGGTGTCATCGGTACACTCAGTGTGTACTCGGTTTCTAGGCTGTGTGATCTAGGAAGTCCTCACATGCTTACAGCTTAGAATACCAAAGGTGCCCGTTTATGAAGCTGCATTTGCAGATTCAGTTCTTGTGGTGCATAAGATTGCTTCTAAAGGGCCACTAAAGTCAAAATTAAAAATGTCATGATTCAGCTATAGCACGTCATTTTAAACCACTTTCAGTTTCACTTCTATTATCAAAATGTTCAGTCTTTTTATATGTGCCCTTTGAGGCACCAGCTCTTACTGAGCATGTGCAAGAATTCACTGTAATACGTATGTATTTTGTGATTTGCTGATGGTTATCACATGATACAGGGCAAATGAAAAATGAACTAACTTTGAAATTTGTCAGAATAAAAACTGTTTTTTGCATTGCCTTTTTACTATGTTTGGTCCTGGGCAGGTTAAAATCGCACTGCATTGGTCAGTCCGTACCTTAACCCTTTAACGACTGAGGATGTGCAGGGTACGTCGTAAAAAAAAAAAAAAGACAGTTAATGCCTGAGGACGTACCCTGCACGTCCTCGGTCTGGAAAGCAGCTGGAAGCGATCCTGCTCGCTTCCAGCTGCTTTCCGGTTATTGCAGTGATGCTTCGATATCGAGGCATCCTGCAATAACCATTTTTAGCCATCCGATGCAGAGAGCCACTCCCTGGCCCTCTCTGCACCTGACATCTATGGCTATGTGCTTGTTGGTGGGTGGGAGGCGGGTGGCGGCCATCAGTGGCTCTTGTGATGCGGGACCGTGGGTGGGGATGGCCGGGGGCGCTCACGGACGTGCACATGGAGGCAGGGGCGGGCGCGTGCACGGGGAGGTAGCGGGTGGGAACCGCTACACTACAGAAATATTTTAGATAGAAGTGGGAAAAAGCAGGGGGATTAGATTTTAAAAGATCGTTTAGGCGGTGGGGTGTTGGTCTGTGGGGGGAAGCAACACTACAGAAAAAAAAATAATATATAAAAAGCTATATTTTTTGCAAACTGGGTACTGGCAGACAGCTGCCAGTACCCAAGATGGCCCCCAATAAGGCAGAGGGGGAGGGTTAGAGAGCTGTTTTGGGGGATCAGGGAGGTTGGGGGCTAAGGGGGGATCATACATAGCAGCATATGTAAATATGCTAAAAAATAAATTAAGAAATATTCAAATAAAATATTAAGATACCTTTTATTTTAGTACTGGCAGACTTTCTGCCAGTACTTAAGATGGCGGGCACAATTATAGGGTGGGGGGGAGGGAAGGGAGCTGTTTGGGAGGGATCAGGGAGTGTGATGTGGGAGGCTGATCTCTACACTAAAGCTAAAATGAACCCTGCATTCTCCCTACAAACTACCTAATTAACCCCTTCACTGCTAGCCATAATACACGTGTGATGCGCAGCAGCGTTTAGCGGCCTTCTGATTACCAAAAAGCAACGCCAAAGCCATATGTCTGCTATTTCTCAACAAAGGTGATCCCAGAGAAGCATTTACAACCATTTGTGCCATAATTGCACAAGCTGTTTGTAAATAATTTTAGTGAGAAACCTAAAGTTTGTGAAAAAGTGAATTTTTTTTTTAATTTGATCGCATTTGGTGGTGAAATGGTGGCATGAAATATACCAAAATGGGCCTAGATTAATACTTGGGGTTGTCTACTACACTAAAGCTAAAATTAAAGGGACACTGTAACCAAAATTTTTCTTTCGTGATTTGGATTGAGCATGGAATTTTAAGCAACTTTCTAATTTACTCCTATTATCAAATTTTCTTCATTCTCTTGGTATCTTTATTTGAAATGCAAGAATGTAAGTTTAGATGCCGGCCCATTTTTGGTGAACAACCTGGGTTGTCCTTGCTGATTGGTGGATAAATTCATCCACCAATAAAAAAAGTGCTGTCCAGAGGTCTGAACCAAAAAAAGCTTAGATGCCTTCTTTTTCAAATATAGATAGCAAGAGAACGAAGAAAAATTGAAAATAGGAGTAAATTAGAAAGTTGCTTAAAATTGCATGCTCTATCTGAATCACAAAAGAAAAAAATTGGGTTCAGTGTCCCTTTAACCCTAGAAGCTCCCTACATGCTCCGTAATTAACCCCTTCACTGCTGGGCATAATACACGTGTGGTGCGCAGTGGCATTTAGCAGCCATCTAATTACCAAAAAGCAAAGCCAAAGCCATATATGTCTGCTATTTCTGAACAAAGGGGATCCCAGAGAAGCATTTAGAACCATTTGTGCCATAATTGGACAAGCTGTTTGTAAATAATTTCAGTGAGAAACCTAAAGTTCGTGAAAAAGTGAACATTTTTTTTTTTTTTATTTGATCGCATTTGGCGGTGAAATGGTGGCATGAAATATGCCAAAATGGGTCTAGATCAATACTTTGGGATGTCTTCTAAAAAAAATATATATATACATGTCAAGGGATATTCAGGGATTCCTGACAGATATTAGTGTTCCAATGTAACTAGTGCTAATTTTGAGAAAAGTGGTTTGGAAATAGCAAAGTGGTACTTGCATTTATTGGCCTATAACTTTCAAAAAAAGCAAAGAACATGTAAACATTGGGTATTTCTAAACTCAGGACAAAATTTAGAAACTAACATGGGAGTTTTTTGGTGGTTGTAGATGTGTAACATATTTTGGGGGTCAAAGTTAGAAAAAGTGTTTTCTTTTCTTTTTTTTTTTTTTCAATTTTTTCATCATATTTTGTATTTTTTTTTTTTTTTTTAATAGCATATTATAAGATATGATGAAAATAATGGTAGATTTTGAAAGTCCATTTAATGGCGAGAAAAACGGTATATAATGTGTGGGTACAGTAAAAGAGTAAGAGGAAAATTACAGCTAAACAAATACTGCAAAAATGTAAAAATAGCCTTGGTCCCAAACGGACAGAAAATGAAAAAGTGCTGTGGTCATTAAGGGGTTAAAGGGACACTGAACCCACATTTTTTTTTCTTTCGTGATTCAGATAGAGCATGCAATTTTAAGCAACTTTCTAATTTAGTCTTATTAATTTTTCTTAGTTCTCTTGCTATCTTTATTTGAAAAAGAATGCATCTAATTTTTTTTTTTTTTTTCTTTTTAGTTCAGACTCTGGACAGCACTTTTTTATTGGTGGATGAATTTATCCACCAATAACATGTTCACCTAAAATGGGCCTGCATCTAAACTTACATTCTTGCGTTTCAAATAAAGATACCAAGAGAATGAAGAAAATTTGATAATAGGAGTAAATTAGAAAGTTGTTTAAAATGTCATGCTCTATCTGAATCACAAAAGAAAAAAATCTTGGTTCAGTGTCCCTTTAATCAATACAAACAAAAAAAATGCCCTTAATAAGTCTTCTACTTATTTATCCTACAATTCAATTCTTAATTGTAGTGGCAAACTCTGTAATCAGCTACAGGTCTTCTCTATGGCTGCAACTATCGATTATTTTCATAATCGATTAATCTGCCAATTTATTTTTTCGATTAATCGGATGACAAAAAAATCAATGATTGTTTCCTATAATTTAAATAAAATCCACATACTGAGTGTTACAAATATAAACTTCAGACTAAAACTTTACATTAACATAACTGTTTGTCCAATTTTTAAGCAGCAGAGCACAGTTTTAAAATTAAACTAAGCCACAAACTGTTTAAAAAGAGGTATTGCTGTTTTTCAGTGGCATACGCATGCATGCGTGCGCTTTAAAGACCGACCAGTTTCCAATTTACTTCAATTATCAATTTTTGCACAGTCTTTTTATATTCACACTTTATGGGGAACAAGCTCACAGGGTATACTATACTAGTCTGTGATTGGCTGATGTCTCACATGATACAGGGGGCTGGAAAATGTGAGAAAAAATAAAACGGGTAAAAAAAAAAATCTGCTTATTTGAAATTGAGTCATTGTCTTTTTATTATGCACTTGTTAATTATGCAATTCTACTGCATTAAGTGGTCCTTTTTAAAGGATCAGTAATTACTAGGGTTGCACCGATACCATTTTCTTAAGACTGAGTACAAGTACTGATACTTCCCCCCCCCCCCCAAATACTCGCCGATACCAATTACCAATACTTTTTTTTTTTTTTTTATGTTTCTCGAGCACAATGCAGTCTAATGATTTAAGATAGCTTCTTTATACTTATGAAGAACTGTAACTCAAAAGACATTATGAAATAAAAACAATTTTATTTGCTTGTTGTCACAGTTGTAAAAACTCGAAGACATTTCACAGAACATGTTTATATTTATAAATAAAAATATTACAATAAAATATATTAACAAAAAATACATTAACAAATATAAAAACACAACCAACCAAAAGTGCAATACAGTTAAAAATATAACAGTGCACTGTTTAATCACAGGGAACAACACTATGGGATAGATTACATTTGACTGGTAAGCTTTACCAATGCTCTCATTACATGTCCTACTTCATTAAAATCTGTGGAGTTGGAAATGTCAACAGAGCATTGGTAAAGCTTACCAATCAAATGTAATCTAAATCTAGTCCTATAATTGTAGGATGAGTGTTCATAGGAATTAACTTAATGTCCTATGAAAACACTTCCTGCAATTGTATAAACTAAATATGTTACAGTATGTTTTGAGCATAATTGTGCAAGATGAGAACTAGCAGTATAACAGGCAATCTAGCAATTAGAAAACATTTACAAAAGTTACTGGCACGTTCTTTTTAATGAACAGAAGCATCTCTGCATGTTCAGCTGAACAGTCTTTCACTTTCCACACTACTGCATGGGGCAGAAAGATATTTTTCGGCCGTTAAATCTCAGTTTATGAACTGACCAGTACTTACGGGGTTTGTCTGAATGAGGTACAGTGATCTCCCCCAGGTAGGCTTCCAGCTATATAGTAGTATGATTTTGGAGCACTGCTCTGAAGTACAATAATACAAATAATTTTTATTGGCAGAACTGAAGTGTACAATTTTTAGTTAAAGGGGCATAATACTCAGATGCTAAATCACTTGAAACTGATGCAGTATAACTGTAAAAAGCTGACAGGAAAATATCACCTGAGCGTCTCTCTGTAAAAAAGGAAGACATTTTACCTCACAATCTCCTCAGCTCAGCAGAGTAAGTTCTTTGTAAAAAGTTATACTCCGCTGTTGCCCAGCTGCAGGTTAAAAAAATGAAGAAATGAACAGCAGCCAATCGGCATCAACAGTGCTGAGGTCCATGAACTCTTTTTTACTGTGATCTCATGAGATTTGACTCATGAGATTTCATTGTAAACTTCCTTACACTGAATAGGGAAATAAGGTGAGTGTGCACTTAAGCTCGCTCCTTCTGCTGTCCCGGGTCAGACGTACTGATTTGTTGCTTAGAAATGGGATGTCGCTGCTGAGGAACTTTTGAGGTAAAATATCTTCCTTTTTTATATAGAGATGCTCAGGTTATATTTTCTAGTAAGCTTTTTACAGCTTTACTGCATCACTTTCAAGTGTTTAAAGATTTGGGTATTATGGCCCTTTAAGTCTCCACTCTATCTTAAAATGAAATGGGAACATGACATTTGAAAAGACACCACAAGATGGCGTATGGGTAAGATCTAAGATTTGGAGGTAACACTTTAAGTATCGGTGCATTTTTACGAGTACAAGTACTGGTAAAAGTACTTGGTATCGGTACCGATACTAGTATTGGTGCAACCCTAGATACAGTAGATTTGCATCATCAACAAATGTGTGATAAAAAGACAATGCAATAGCACTTAGTCTGAATATCAAATGTCGTTCTCAGTTTCTATTTCCACGCCCCCTGTATCATGCGACAGTCATCAGCCAATCATTAATGCATATACATATATTCTGTGAATTGTGCACATGCTCAGTAGAAGCTTGTGCCATAAAAAGTGTCGATAGAAAAAGACTGTGCACAATTTGATAAGTTAAAGAGACACTCAATCAAAATTAAACTTTCATTATTCAGATAGAGGATGCCATTTTAAACAACTTTCCAATTTACTTACATTAACAAAATGTGCACAGTCTTTTTTTTTTTTATTAAAACTTTTTGAGTCACCAGCCCCTACTGAGCATGTGCAAGAATAAGTGTGTGCATTTGTGAATGGCTGATGGCTGTCACATGGTACGTGTATGCATTTGTGATTGGCTTATGGCTGTCACATGGTACAGGGGGAGTGGAAAAAGACATAACTTTTAAAATTGTCAAAAAAAAATCTACTACTCATTTGAAGTTCAGACTAAGTGCTATTGCATTGTCATCTTGCATTTGCTGAGTATGCAAATCTACTGTGTTGACTGGTCCTTTAAGTAAATTGGAAAGTGTTTTAAAACTGCATGCTGTATCTGTATCCTAAAAGTTTATTATGACTAAGTGTGCCAAATGTACCCTTTCTGTGCTGCTGCCTCCTCGCTAAACTTAGCAGCTCCGGCTGACCATGGAACTTCGCTGCCATTTTATTTTCTTTATTTCTCTTTTTTTTTTTTGTGATTTGTCATTTTAACCTCTAAGGGAGTAGCTGTACTAGCCTACAAGAACAGTGTAGATTGGCTTAGAAGTGGAATTGTCACCACATTGGGGGGAAAAAAGCAATGTGCCGTGGGCGGACAAAGACACTTAGTTTAACGAGGAGCAGCAGGTACGATTTTCACACTTTTACAAAGTCATCACTGAAGGTCCTATTTATTGTCTGTGCTGCTGGTAAATCATAGCGCTTAAAGGGACACTGAACCCAAATTTTTTCTTTTGGGATTCAGATAGAGCATGACATTTTAAGCAACTTTCTAATTTATTCCTATAAAATTTTCTTCATTCTCTTGGTATCTTTATTTGAAATGCAAGAATGTAAGTTTAGATGCCGGCCCATTTTTGGTGCACAACCTAGGTTGTCCTTGCTGATTGGTGGATAAATGTATCCACCAATAAAAAAAGTGCTGTCCAGCGTTCTGAAACCCCAAAAAAAGCTTAGATGTCTAATTTTTCAAATAAAGATAGGAAGAGAACAAAGAAAAATTGATAACAGGAGTAAATTAGAAAGTTGCTTAAAATTGCATGCTCTATCTGAATCACGGAAGAATTATTTTTGGATTGTGTCCCTTTAAGAACCACTAGGATTTACCATCACTTTAACTTGTCACGGCTGACTCTCTCTGAGAAGATGTAGTTCTTGAGTACAAGGCCCTCACAGCATTTGTGTATGCCGCTTAAAAACTGTAATAACTTACTAAAAGCATTCTTGCAAAATCTGCAAGCACTACCCAGGTGCTGAACCAAAAAATGGGCGAGCTCCTAAGCTTAGATTTCTGCTTCTCAAATAAAGATAGCAAGAGAACGAAGAAAAAATGATAATAGGAGTAAATAAGAAAGTTGCTTAAAATTGCATGCTCTATCGTTTAGTATCCCTTTTAAAGTGAATGTCAATTTTGATGCTAAAGTGCCCGGTTTTTAAAAATTTGATTAAAAACAGGGGCACTTTAATTCATCAAAATTTACATTTCACTGCTTTTGAGGGGAAAAAAAAACGTACCTTTTAATCTTCACAACAGCTCCAGCTTCCTCTACCCGTCGCAAAGCCTCTTCCTGGGTCTAAAATGAGGAATCCGGCTTCCTGCAATCACGGCATTGAATCAAACACTGATTCCCCCGGGGGGGGGGGGGGAGCCGTGATTGGAGGATAACCTATCCATCATTTCTGACGTCAGAAATTGCTTGCAACGACCGGAGGAAGCTGGAGCTGCTGTGAAGATTAAAAGGTTAGTTGTTTATTTTCACAACAGGCGTGAAATGTAAATTTTGATGAATTAAAGTGCCCGTTTTTAATCGAAATTTTAAAAACCGGGCACTTTAGCATCAAAATTGACATTCACTTTAAGAATTGAGGTAACACTTGACACCATGATTTAATAATTTGTTTGTAAAACATGCAGCAGTGTTTACCTGAGATGCAGTGGCCTCAATATGGGTGCCCTAAGAACATTGAAAATGCAACCTTTACATTTTTTTTTACTTTTATCATCACACCGTTAAGTGATGGTAGTTTTTGTTGTTTACAGCCATGCAGTGGTGGAAGATTTAGGTCATGAGAGTACAGCTTCCAGTGTGTCTGGCTTATATTAGTATGGGACTTATCTTTAGATATAAATTGGTCTTAGACAAATAAGAAAATTAGGTTTCTCCCTAATTTTTTATATTTAAGCAGACTATCAACTCCCCCTCTGTAACTGGTTAACCGCAGATAGAAATAATTGTGTGTATGCCTTGAGTGGTGAAACATGTCAGCAGCAGCCATTGTTTGTCAAGTAATACTCGTGATTTTCCCATGATCATGTATAACATGGATTTTTAAACAAATAAATCGAGGTTGGAATTGGAGATACCTGCTTGCATCTTGTTTTTCTTTTTATATATATATATATATATATATATATATATATATATATATATATATATATATATATATATATATATATATATATATATATATATATATATATATATATATATATATATATATATATATATATATATATATATATATATATATTTTCTTAGTGGGGCTGGGCGATATGGGCAAAAATGAAAATCGCGATTTTGTACCCAAAAAAGATTTTCTTATAAATGACTATACCACTTTAATTTTACACACAGTGGATATAACCAGTCTACACACCCCTGTTAAAATGTCAGGTTTCTGTGATGTTAAAAAATGAGACAAAGATAAATCATTTCAGAACTTTTTCCACCTTTTAATGTGACCTGGTAGCCACTGGCTCCTAGAATTTTACCCCTGGCTCCTAACTTTTTGGGTTATTCTCCATATGTCTATATACAAATCCAATGGTCTGGCTCCTAAAAATATGCCTGGCTCCTAAATATTCTTAATGGCTCCTAATTTTTAAACACATTTGTCAAGCACTGAACTACACAACTCAATTGAAAAACAAACTGAAATCTTTAAGGTGGAGGGAAGTAAACAAAAAAAAAAACAAAACAAAAAAAAAACTAAAATGTGGTTGCGTAAGTGTGCACACCCTCTTATAACTGGGGATGTAGTTGTTTTCAGAATTAAGCAATCACATTCAAAACCATGTTAAATAATTCATCACACACCTGCCATAATTTAAAGTGCCTCTGATTAAGCCTGAATAAAGTTCAGCTGTTCGAGTAGGTCTTTCCTGACATTTTCTTAGTCGCGTCCTACACAAAAGCCATGGTCCGCAGAGATCTCCCAAAGCATCAGAGGGATCTCATTGTTAAAAGGTATCAGTCAGGAGAAGGGTACAAAAGAATTTCCAAGGCATTAGAATATACCATGGAACACAGTGAAGACAGTCATCATCAAGTGGAGGACATATGGCACAACAATGATATTGCCAAGAACTGGATGTCCCTCCAAAATTGATGAAAAGACAAGAAGAAAACTGGTCTGGGAGGCTACCAAGAGGCCTACAGCAACATTAAAGGAGCTGCAGGAATATCTGGCAAGTACTGGCTGTGTGATACATGTGACGACAATCTCCCGTATTCTTCATATGTTTGGGCTTTGGGGTAGACGGCAAGACGGAAGCCTTTTCTTTGAAGAAAAACATCCAAGCCCAGTTAAATTTAGCAAAAACACATCTGAAGTCTCCCAAAAGCATGTGAGAAAAGGTGTTATGGTCTGATGAAACCAAGGTTAAACTTTTTGGCAATAATTCCGAAAGATATGTTTGGCGCAAAAACAAAACTGCATATCGCCAAAAGAACACCATACCCACAGTGAAACATGGTGATGGCAGCATCATGCTTTGCGGCTGTTTTTCTTCAGCTGGAAGTGGGGCCTTATTCACAGTAGAGGGAATTGTGAACAGTTTCAAATACCAGTCAATATTGGCACAAAACCTTCAGGCTTCTGCTAGAAAGCTGAACATGAAGAGGAACTTCATCTTTCAGCATGACAACGACCCAAAGCATACATCCAAATCAACAAAGGAATGGCTTCACCAGAAGAAGATTAAAGTTTTGGGATGGCCCAGCCAGAGCCCAGACCTGAATCCAATCGAAAATCTGTGGGGTGATCTGAAGAGGGCTGTGCACATGGGATGCCCTCGCAATCTGACAGATTTGAAGTGTTTTTGCAAAGAAGAGTGGGCAAATCTTGCCAAGTCCAAGATGTGCCATGCTGAAAAAAATCATACCCAAAAATACTGAGTGCTGTAATAAAATCAAAAGTTGCTTCAACAAATTATTAGTTTAAGGGTGTGCACACTTATGAAACCATATATTTTTTTTTTTATTATTTTTTTTTTACTTCCCTCCACCTAAAAGATTTCAGTTTGTTTTTCAATTGACTTGTACAGTTTATAGGTCACATTAAAGGTCGAAAAAGTTATGAAATGATTTAGCTTTGTAATTTTTTTTACATTTTTTTTACAGAAACCTATTTTAACAGGGGTATGTAGACTTTTTATATCCACTGTGTGTGTGTGATTACTTGAAACTAGGTGCATCTCCAGCATTTGATCCCATAAGCTTATGTGTGACCGGCATATCCTCAGACCAATGTAACAGCTAATTTCCATGCCCTGCTTCCACTCATGACATGTCACTGAGACCTCTCTTCACGCTGCCTGTAAATGCTGTGAGCCCGTTCGAATGTGGTGCATCTCCTGTGCCCGTCCTCAGCTCAAAGTACATCAGGAGAGGTGTCCAGTGATGCGAAAATGCCGCCCGCCAACACAATGTTATAACCGCCTGAGGGGGCAAGTTACACTGATGAGGTGGTTCACACTTGGTATCGGCTGCGTGTTTAGAGGTCTCGGTGATATGTGTGTAAACAGGATGGAAACAAGTTGTTGCATGGAACTGAGATCTGCCTGTCACATCTGTGAAATGTATTTTCTATTAAGAGGCCGTTACCTGTTGTGCATTACTAGGTCCCTGCAAACTTCCACTGTTGGTGTCGGAGTCCCAGGAGATCAAGCAGAAACAGGGAAAAAATTTGCTCCCCTACTCCCCCCACCCCCTCTTCCTTCCCTACAGAAGCCCACGCACAATGAACAGTTACAGCCAGCCCTCCTGTACGTCATAGGGGAGGGGCTAAAAATCATACTATCGATGCAAATAATCACGGTTTTAAATCGCATATGCGATTAATCGTGCAGCCCTAATTCTTAGCTTTATTGATTCTTGCACCCATTTTATCATTTTATATGAAAGTTAGCAGAGTACCATATTATTTTAATCAGCTGTATCAATAGTGTGTTTTGATTCATAAGTAGAATTGTAAGAAGTTTTTAACCCTTGGATATACTAGCTTGATTATAATAGGATAAATGCAATAAAAAGTAACTGCCAAAAAAGTGTGACTCACCCACCTAGGGGAGTAAACGTTTTATTTTTGCCTAGAAACATTCAATTCCTAAGTAGTGAAAAAATATAAAATTGGTAATAGCTGACTTTTTAAAAAGTACAAAAGTAGTTTGATTCAATATAAAATGATTTTTAAAGACTGACAGCAGAAGAATTGTGCAAACGCCTACGTTGGAGCACATCCGTTAAAAAGCAGACTATATTTTATTTACATAATCAAATAATTATTCACTAGAATGTCATGTGTCATTGGAATTGTTGAACTGACTCCTTGTGTGGTTTTTTTTTTTTTTTAATAAATGGATTTAAAAAAACCAAAATTATTTCACAATGCAGATAGGGGTAGGGTATTGAGGGGGGGGGGGCTGCACTAAAGAAAATGGGCTGTTAATATATTATTTATTTAAAAAGGACAAATTTGTTAGTAAACTGGGTACTGGCAGACAGCTGCCAGTACCGAGGAGGGAGGCCTAGAGAGCTGTTGGGGGGTAATAGGGGATCCTACACACATATACATATATATATCTATATCACTGCTCCCACTAGCTTAAAAAATCCTTGAAAAACTGGTTTTCGATTGCCTAACCCACTTCCTGTCCTCCAACTCACTGCAAGACCCCCTGCAGTCAGGCTTCCATCCCCAACACTCAACTTAGACTGTCCTTACCAAGGTTACTAATGATCTCCTTTCTGCTTAAAACAAAGGCTTCTACTCTATACTCATCTTACTTGACCTCTCTGTTGCCTTTGACACTGTTGACCATCCCCTTCTCCTACGGACTCTCAGCTCTCTTGGGCTTTGTGACACTGCCCTCTCCTGGATTCACTCTTATCTCTCTAACAGATCATTCTCTGTCTCTTTTGCTGGTGACTCCTCCTCTCCATTGCCTCTGTCTGTTGGAGTACCTCAAGGCTCTGTCCTGGGTCCTCTACTCTTTTCTTTATTTACACTTCTTCACTGGGTAAACTTATCAACAGCTATGGCTTCAACTACCACCTCTATGCTGATGATACCCAGATCTACCTTTCCACCCCTGCACTCTTTCTCCTTCTGTCAATTATCACGTCAGCGACTGCTTATCTGGCATTTCCTCCTGGATGGCCTCTCACCACCTAAAAATAAACATGTCCAAGACCGAACTACTTCTAATCTCCCCCCCCCTCCAACTCAACTACAGTTTCTAATTTTTCCTTCATTGTTGGCGGCACCACTATCTCCCCATCACCCCAAGTACGCTGCCTCGGAGTCGCACTTGACTCAAATCTGTCCTTCATTCCCCACATCCAACTGCTCTCTTCATCCTGCCGCAACCACCTGCACATCTGCCAGGCTAATCCACCTCTCTTGACGCTCCGTTTTTGCTGCACCTCTCTGAGTCCCTTCACTGGCTCCCCATTCACAGCAGAATTAAATTCAGCATTCTCACCCTGACCTACAAAGCCCTCACCAATGCTGACACACCCTACCTGTCCTCACTCATCAACAAATATACTCAAGCCCACCCCCTAAGATCCAACAATGACCTGCTCCTTGCATCCTTTACCATCACCTCCTCTCATGCTAGACTACAGGACTTCTCTCGTGCGGCACCAACCCTCTGGAACGCACTTTCTTGAGCAGTCAGTCTCCCCTAACCTCTCCTCCTTTTAAACGTTCCATAAAGACCTTTTTGTTCATGGAAGCATATCACCCGACTCATTAACAAATTAACTTCACTAACCTAACAGTTGCCCTCATCTCCCAACTAATATTCCCACCTCTGCAGTCCCCACCTCCTGTTTCCCATCCTCCTACCCATATAGATTGTAAGTTTCCACCGAATAGGGCCCTCAATTCCCCATGTATTTGTAAAATTGTCTTTTATTGTATTGTTTCTCCGTTGTACTTTTATCCTTGTACCCATGGGTAGCTCTGCGGAATCTGTTGGCGCTTTATAAATAAAGAATATACAGGTATACCTCACTTTACAGCGCATCACTTTACAGCACTTCGCTAATACAGCGCTTTGTGGAGCTGAAGTTCAACCTCCAAGGATTTTAAAACAGTGCTGTAATCTTTGTGAGATTGCAAGAAAAGTGACTGGCACCATTTTATTATGCCTAGTTCACTCTGTTTACAGCATTAAAGTGCAATCTGTGTCTCAGTGCTATACTCTGGCAAATTGTACTACAGTGATTGTCACTATTTTACAGGTACAGTACTTATTGAATACTGTTCTGTGCAAGTGTTAAACTAAACTTGGCGCTATTGCACACCTAATATAAGTTAATTAAACATGTTTTTTTAAGTCTTTAACCACACTGGCAAGTGAAAGTAAAGCTAAAACTGCCTTGTTTCACTTTAAGGTGGTTTTCACTTTACAGCGGGGCTCCGGTCCCTAACCCGCTGTATGAGCGGGGTATACCTGTAGAATATATAATCCTCCTTTATTTTTATACTGGCAGACTTTCTGCCAGTACTTAAAGGAGCAGTCAACACAGTAGATTTGCATAGTCAACAAATGCAAGATAACAAGACAATGCAATAGCAATTAGTCTGAACTTCAAATGAATAGTAAATATTTTTTCTGGCAATTTTAAAAGTTATGTCTTTTTCCACTCCCCTTGTACCATGTGACAGCCATTAGCCAATCACAAATGCATACACGTACCATGTGACAGCCATCAGCCATTTACAAATGCATACACACTTATTCTTGCACATGCTCAGTAGGACCTGGTGACTGAAAAAGTTTAAATATAAAAATAATATGCACATTTTTTTTAATGGAAGTAAATTGGAAAGTTGTTTAAAATGGCATGCTCTATCTGAATAATGAAAGTTTAATTTTGATTGAGTGTCCCTTTAAGATAACGGTAAAAATTGTGAGGTGGGGGAGGGAAGAGAGCATTTTGAGGGGAGTTGGGGAGGGATCAGAGGGTGGTATGTGTCAGGTGGGAGGCTGATCTCTACACTAAGCTAAAATTAACTCTACACGCTACCTAATTTAACCCCTTCACTGCTGGGCATAATACTAGTGTCGTGCGCAGCAGCATTTAGCGGCCTTCTAATTGCCAAAAAGCAATGCCAAAGCCATAAATGTCTATTTCTGAACAAAGGGGATCCCAGACAAGCATTTACAACCATTTGTGCCATAATTGCACAAGCTGTTGGTAAATAATTTCAATGAGATACCTAAAGTTTGTGAAAAAGGTAATGATTATTTTTATTTGATCGCATTTGAAATCAAATTTAACAAAATGGGCCTAGATCAATACTTTGGGTTGTCTACTACACTTAAGCTAAAAATTAACCCTACAAGCTCCCTTTAAAGGGACATTATACACTTATATTTTTTTTTTTTGCATAAATGTTTTGTAGATGATTTATTTATATAGCCCATAAAGTTGTTTTTAAAAAAAAAAAAAAAGTATAGTTTTGCTTATGTTTAAATAACATTGCTCTGATTTCAGACTCCTAACTAAGCCCCAAAGTTTTATGAGAATACCGTCCGCTACCTACTCCAGCTTGCTCCTGTTTGTGTAAAGGGTCTTTTCATATGCGGGGGAGGGGGGAGTGTCTTATTTCCTGCTTGCAGTGGACTTTCCAGCTACCTTTTCAAAAGAAAGCTTCTAAGTAAGTTTTTAAACAGTTTTATACTGGATTTTTACATCAGTATCTGTGCATCTTATTCTTTATAGTAGTGTCTATTACATGCAGTTATATGAAAATGAGTGTGTACTGTCCCTTTAAGCTACCTAATTAAGCCCTTCGCTGCTGGGCATAATACAAATGTGGTGCACAGCGGCATTTAGTGGCCTTCTAATTAGCAAAAAAGTAATGTCAAAGCCATAAATGTCTGCTATTTATGAACAAAGGGGATCCCAGAGAAGCATTTACAACCATTTGTGTTATAATTGCACAAGCTGTTTGTAAATAATTTCACTGAGAAACCTAAAGTTTGTGAAAAAGGTAACAATTTTTTTTTATTTAATCGCATTTGGCGGTGGCATGAAATATACCAAAATGCGCCTACTTTGGGTTGTCTACTAAAAAAAAAATAAAAAAAAAAATATGCATGTCAAGGGATATTTAGGGATTCCTGACAGATATCAGTGTTCCAATGTAACTATCGCTAATTTAAAAAAAAAAATGGTTTGGAAATAGCAAATTGCTACTTGTGTTTATTGCCCTATAACTTGCAAAAAAAGCAAAGAACATGTCAATATTGGGTATTTCTAAACTCAGGACAACATTAAGAAACTATTTAGCCCTGGGTGTTTTTTTGGTGTTTGTAGATGTGTAACAGATTTTGGGGGTCAAAGTTAGAAAAAGTGTAACCCCCGCCCCATTGTTTCATTATATTTTATAGTAAATTTAAGATATGATAAAAACTATATATTTAGAAAGTCCATTTAATGGCGAGAAAAACGGTATATATGTGTGGGTACAGTAAATGAGTAAGAGGAAAATTACAGCTAAACACAAACGCTGCAGAAATTTAAAAATAGCCCTGGTCCCAAACTGTCAACAAATGGAAAAGTGGTCTGGTCACTAAGGGGTTAAATAAACCGATGAGGGGCTGAGTAGATTTTATTTGTGCAGTATTTTTGTATAGATATTACTGACACACCTGCTTCTGAGTGTGTAAGTTTGCAGAGTATAGATAGAAGTCCAGATTTTTTTATTTATTGTTTGACTCACATTATACAGTGGGCAGAAAAACTTGAAAGTTTGCCATAAAATGAAAACAAATCTATTACTTGTTTACATTTCAGAATAAATGCTATTCACTTTGTCTTTATTATGCAAGTCGGTGTTCTCCGCAGAATATTTTACCAGCTGGGTGGAATTTTAAACTAGTAAGATAAAATGCCAAGAGTCAGCGCTACAGTATCCCTGTTGGGGGATATGTTGCTTTAGATGGTGTCCACGATCAGTTAATAAATATATGGATAAATAGTATGTCCTATAGTTTGTGAAGTACAGGTGGCCCTCGGTTTACGCCGGTTCAATTTGCGCCGTTTCAGAATAACAACCTTTTTTTTCAGTCGTGCAGTAATTAAAATAGCCAGTAGGTGGAGCTGTCCGCTTGTTTTGCCGCAAAGTTTTGCAACTTAACAGGTCTGAAATTGATCTGTGTACACAGAGCAGACATTGGCTATCGAGCAGCCACTTCCCTATTATCTTCCTGTCCAGCAGCTTGAGGTGAGGGTGTCTAACTGCCTATTAATCACTGCAGATTGAAATGCATAGAATAGGTGCAGACCCAATATTATCTAACATGCTAACAATGCAGAGAACTGATTGCAGAAAAATGCAAGTAAAAAAACATTTTTGTTTACTAAACTTAGTTTGATGATGATGCAGTCTGTTGTGTGATTATTTTATTAGGTGCTGTTAGCAAATGTTTTTGTTCATTAAACTTAGTTTGATGATACAATCTATATTATTAGGTTTATAATGCTGTTTAGCATTCAAAGTCTTCATTTCAAGCTTTAAAAATAATGTATTAGGTGTTACTTATGTCAGTTTTGAGAGGGGCCTGGAACCTAACTCCCTCACTTCCCATTGACTTACATTATAAACTGGGTTTCAATTTACAATGGTTTCGATTTACAACCATTCCTCCTGGAACCTAAGCCCGGCGTAAACTGAGGGCTACCTGTATATATAATTCACTCAAAAAAATCCAATTTATAAAATATATAACATTTAATGAGGTTGCAATGTAAAATAGATAAATATATAGAAACACGTGTATAAAAACAAATAGATATATAAAAACAATTGGGATGAATACTCTAGAAAATATTCTTATGGGTGAATGGTCTACAGAGCCTATATATCTAATCTAGGATAAATCAACTGTAATAACGATAAAACACAATGGATCAAATAAAAAATCAAATAATAAAGTAAATCAATCAGTTCTGATATAATAGTCCAGTTAAGTGTCCATATGGAGAAATAGATATGTGAAAGTCCAAAGGTGTCCAATCCTATTTAGCTAGTTCAGTGTTTGGTGATGAAAAAATATGTGGGTGATTCAAAAAAGGGAAAATTCTCACATAAGCTTAAAAATGAAGAGGTGAAAATATAAAATAAGAATATGTGAAAAAAAGTGATCAACACTAAATTAGATAAATTTAAAATAGTTTAAGGTGTACACCTAAAAAATAGTCCATAAAAAAATTAGTCCATAAAAAATTAATCCTTTAAGTAAATCCTTATTGTCCTAAAAATTGGTGATATCCCAGATTTTATGTACAAAAATAGTGTAGTGTGGTCTTGTTAAATGATCCTCTTCCCAAAGTGGATATGAATAATTTATGCCATCATGATCCTATAAAAATATATAAAAACAGACAGTGCAATAAAGCCACTAAGAATGGAAAATATAGGTATTTTACTCATCAAAAAAGAGCCTGAGCCGTAATACCAGTTTACAATCAACACGTTTTGGTCCGCAGGTACCTTTCTCAAGACTGGTAACGGCTATCTGGTAATTTCACCTTAAATGGAATGTTTTAGCCAATAAGGTAACTCAAAACTGGCGCCATAAAATTTGCGTTCCGGTATAGCCCATGCATAATGCTTCTTATTTGCCCCGGATGTATTATAGATTGTCTTTCTCCCTTGTTGAATTGCTACATGGTTCTCCTCCGTGTGAGCTGACTTACCGGATGTTTTTACCGGATGTTTGATCTAACCGGAAGTGACATCATAATGTGTATGTACACTTCCGGTTGTGCACCGTTTTGTTGTAGCATATGGCGCGTTTATCTTGGCGGCAATGGGCATATGGCTTAAACGTGTTGGATTTATATAAATAATGTATAGGTATAAAA